>NW_010296441.1:0-24143 GCF_000700745.2 Antrostomus carolinensis | reverse complement strand
CCCCCCATCTTACCTTCAGTGATCAGTTCTGCAAAGTGGTGCAGTTTTGTCTTCCATTGTTTTAAAATCTTATATGGGACTTTTTTTGTCTAGAAATCTGTCTTTTCCTAAAGTTCATTCCTCCAATGATGCTGATTTATTCTGTTTGTAGCTGCTGTGAGTCTCACTTGACCGACTGTCACTACATTTTACGTACATGCAGACTAATCAAAGAAAAGGTCTCCTAAACTAAACTGACTCCCTAGTATGAGAATGATTTGCTGTAATTGCAGGCAGCATTCAACTCATGCACAAACATATTAGCATTCTCTTCCTTTTCCAAAATCATCCTTCTGGAGATATTTGTGCTACTTCTTTAAGTTGCTGTCTTCTAGTCCCATTCTTGACACAAATTAAGACTACAAAGAGGAAAACAATTTGACTCCAAACAACCCTGTTATGCTGGAATTTACCTACAAAGCTGAATTAAACTATATTATGCCAATACCAAAAGCACGTCATTCATAGTTTAACTGTAATGCAGTTTGAATGGTCAGTTACCATGAAAGGGTAGTGCTACAGATGAAGCTGAAAAAAAAAAATAGTACAGAAAACAGTAGATTTAATAAATTGTCTAGGTTAACTTCTTCCAGCAAATCTTTTTCTATAGTATCCAAATTACACTGGACTACATGACAGGACTCCTATGGAGCCAAAGCTATATGTTCCTATATGTTATTCCTAAAGGAAGCACATGTAGGCCCCCCACCAAATCTGAATTTCCAAAGGTGTGTTTTACTAGATCTCAAATTAGAAAAATATAACATTTTAAATTGAAAAAATCTGATCTGCTGAGTGCAAAAAAACACCCCAAAAGCTAAATCTCCCTAGTCCTGTGTACTTCATCGATAAGCTTTGTTCTCAGCCCAGCAATTTGCAATGGTTTTCTACAAGGAATTTTCCTCTGGTCCATGGGGAAAAAATACCTACTCTCCATCACAGGTTTGGCTTTGTTTTGGTCTATCTTATTTCTCAGTAACCTCCCATTCTGGCTCCATTGAAGCATCCTGCAGAGTGTGCCTTTCTACTTGCCAGCTCCCTCTGCTCGCCTCCATATCCAGCTGCTCAGAAAAGGGCTCTCACCTTCTACCCTGAAGAGGACTCCACCTGACAAAGGAAAAAGCCGGCCTTCCTCTTTTCTCCTAAATCACAGCCTTTTAAAGGAATATACTTAACAACCAGATACAGTACACGGTAAATGAACAAGTTTAAACACAGGCTGTCAAAAACTAGGTAAACATTATCCTCTGGCAAAAGACGTGAAGGACACATCTGTTCTCAGTACTGGAGAATTATGTTTGAAGCTTTTATAGCAAAAGTCAGGGTGAGTTAAGATTAACTCAGAACTGCCAACTTGCTCAGGCCTCAGTTATACCAGAGCATAAAAATTGTCAAACTAGGTCAGTCCTGCTTCCAATAGTAGTCTGATAATAGATGCTTTGGGAAAGATTGTAATAGGAAGAGTAGGAATAGTATGATCCAAGCAAAGCCTCACAGATTCTAGCAATGAGTGCTTAGAGATTCCATGAGCTGGACATTGCATCTGGCCATTCCACTTAACAGCTACCACAGGAACTGCATTCCATGAGCTTGTCTAATCTGTCTTTGAATCCATTTTTACTCCTGGTCTTCACAGCTTCTTGTGACAACAAATGCAATAATTTTACTATTAATTATGTGAAAGAAGAGTCTATCTTAATCAGGCCCAACTGTTTGTGCCTTGTGTCTTGTACAATGAAGTAACCAGCCCTTATTCACCTTCTCCAAACCATTCATGGTTTTATAATCCTTCAGAATATCCTTTTTCCAAGCTGGAGTATTTTCTCCTTATTTAGAAGCTTTTTTGTGGTTCTTGTTAAGGGATGCTAGGAGCAGATGCTATTTCCAGCATCTCTGGCCTAAGATTCCTTCCTGATTGCTGGATCCCACCCTAGTACACCCAGGGACCCAGAGCTTCCACTCAGGTTTGAAGGTTCAACCAGTAGTGAAGGTGAACACGTACCCACTCACACATACACAACACTGACACTAGTGAAGGCACACACATGGTCACTTTGACTTTCTGGAGTCAAACACTCACATAGAGTTTTGCAGATCCCCTGGATGCCAGCACAGACCCTCCGCCTGCCTAATCCCCCTGCCTGGAACCAGGTGCTCCAGCCTGAGGCTTGCTAGAAAATGACACATGCACAAACCATGCACACCCAGTTTGGGGAAGATGCATACACTGGTTCCGCCAGAAGCCGGCACTAGGCTCATGGGGTGTGACTATGGTCCCTCTCCAGCCATTGACACTGAGCCCCTCACTTGCCTCACTCACACTGTTCCCCCACAGTAGCTGATTGTTTCGGAACACATACTCTTCCCACCCCAGTGGCAAGAGGTGGCAGAGACCCTTACCCACTGCAACAGTTTTTTTCTTTCCAATAAATGGCACCACAGACTCTGGGGCACTTGCTGACTTCAGCTGCTGGCACCAAAACTGCTCACACCAGCCCCCTCCCCAGTAACAGACACTTAGTCCTTGCAGGACACATGGAATAGAGATTACACACAGAGAGAGTTAAGAGAGTATTTCATAAGAAGACAGGACAGATTATGTACTGACTAGCCTCATTTTACAGGCAACTAGCATTTTCACACCCCTTTTTATCTATTCCCCCTTTGTTACTCCCCAATTCCCTTCTCTTGCTTGTTCCCACATCATTTTGTACAGACCCACCAACACCACCAGCCCCCTCAACACCCTAGATGCACAAGTTTTCCCCCTTATGGAATGCAAAGTGCCAGTTTGCCTGCAGGTTCTGTACAGCCCATCAATTATTGCGTCTAAGGAAGTTTGTTCTTCTCTTTGCCTTCCTTATTTTCATCTGTCAGATTTGTGTCTTTTTATGGCTTCCTCCTCTGCTTATCCCTTTTTGTACCAAAAAGGTCCTTGACCAGATACCCTCAAGGGAGTAGACACTCTCTCCTTCCTGTCCTGGTTTTTAGCTGAAATAGAGCTGGGTTTCTTTTTAGTAATTAGAAGAGCAGTATTTTAGTTTCCAGCCTGGGACTTGCTGTGAGAGAGACATTGATAATGTACCAATGTTTACACTTTTGTCACTGGAAGTGAAGGACTTTGTGTTCTGTTAGTCCACAAGTACAAGATTTAAGGGGGGAGAAGAATATTTAAATTAATAAACTTAAATGACAGTTAGATATGCCAGTGGGGTATTCCATATCATATCACGTCATGTCCACTATATTAGTGAGGGTCTCTTTCTCTTTTGTCTCTCTCTGGCTTTTGCTCGGGCTCTTGCTCTTCCGGGATTGCGGTTTCGGTTCGGGATTGTTGCTCCTCCGGGATCATTATCTGGGAACAGGCCAGGCTCGGTCAGCAAGGGGGTGAGCTATAACATTGGGTGTCATTCACTTGCATATTTTGTTACTGTTATCATTATATCTACTATTTTATTATTAGTATTATTTTAAGTTTTCTCTCTATTATTAAACTGTTCTTATCTCAACCTACAAGCCTCCTTTTCCTTGCCCCCCCAGTCCTCTCCCCTATACCCTGGGAATACGGGGGAGGTGGGTCAATGGCTGTGTTGGCTGCTAGCCAAGGGCTAGCCAAGTGAAACTATCACGCTTCCACATACCCTTACATTTCTTATCCTATTCACATTTCTTCCAGGACTAGTATGCTAAGTTTTAGCTCCTCATAAACTGTTATAAAATAGTGATATTAAAGTGTTTTCTACTTGATTCTTACTCTGTAATTCCTGAAACTCCATTTGATTTTTCATTGTCTTGAAGCTCATTCTTTGTCTTTGGAGGACTTTATGTTTCAACTCTCAGATTTTTACATTTACGACTATGACATTGATTGTATATCATAATGTTTCACCACTATTGTATAAAATATTATTTTATGGATTATACAGTATTTTGCATTTTTTGCAATTATAATTTCAAAATAAAGAAATAATAACTAGATTTTTATATAATACCTAAAAGTTGGGTCCAAAGAGTAATTTTAACTAAGTTTGCTTTACAAAAATGAAGATTTATTTGGTAACACTTTCACAGAAAATATTTGTTAAGTGACCCAGGTCACAAAAAAGGCAAATAAAACCATTTCTGTATTATTTCTGCATTTTAAACTGTATTGTTTTGGGGATCCATATATGATTGCCTAAATTGGGCAACACAATTGCATTTCTAATTACACTATTTCTATCAATCACTGTATGTTCTAATTTGACTACTTGTAGGTAGAGTTCTTGGCTAACCTTTTTGTGAATTGAGAACAGACATCTGTTATTGATGAAAGAGATACTGAGGAATTTCAGTCACGTGCACTTTTAACACTCTAAAATTTTGGGAGACTGGCAGAGTAGAGACTGTCTTGCAGTACTAAGATTTATTTACTTTTCCACATTTTCAGCAGTCGAATATCAAGATAAATATTTAAACAGCATGATGGTAAGTAACTAGGCTACGAAAATATCTGTAAGTAATGGTGGTTTTGCTCACATGAGAAAGAATTAGGAAACAAAGGTCAATGATTTTACAAAGATCAAGAGAAGTCCTCCCTTAAAAGATCTTTTAGTTCATGCAAAAGATACTGGTTCAGAGAGTGGAAAGCGTGGGAAACAGTATAAGCAAGGTGACCAACATGTTGATTTGCAAACACCACAAATGTTTTCTACATTGGTTTCTTGAGTGTGTTAGGGGCATCTCAAGTCTCGCACTTTCTGTGATGAATGCAGTTGTTCCCACTTATGTTCTCCTACTGTACACTGATATTCCATGTTTGGTCGCAAGGCATGACAAGGTTTTACTGAGCATCTGTATCTTATGGAGCAGTAGAGAAGCTGTTGTGGTACTGTGCTGCATTTAGGAAACCTTTCCTAGCAGGACTACCAGGCAAAGAGAAGCCCTGCTAAAAGACAAATCTTTTTGCCTGAGAAATGACCAGTGTGGGCTGGTGCCTGTGCAGTCTGACAAGTAGGATTTCTCACAATGGCATTCAGAGATCTAGGTGACCAAAATAACCAGAGACAGTGAGAGGGAAACATCCCAGGGGGTGGGGGAGGTCAGGTAGGGAAAAAAAGGAAAAAATCCTGCTCGCTCTTAACCAGAAGCAGAAGAAAATGAAGAGCAGCCAAGAAGACTGTCCAAGGCAATTCTAGCTTAATGCAATCTGGAAAGCAAAGGATAGCACTTCACCAGTCTCATCATCTGTCATCGTTATAAACATAGTCAAATTTTTTTGCAAACAGTAAAAATTACTATCTATTTTTAAAAAGCAAGATTTGCAAGCATAAATTATTTGGCCAGTTTGCACTGAATATTTTTTTACAGTGCTGCTTCAACATAAAAAGTATAGTAAAAATGGTAAATTATTCTAAAGGCAAAATAACTCGAAGGCATAACAAACTTACATGCAAAATAAGAAAGTACTTTCTAATTAAAGTTATATTTTCTTTAAACTTTATATAAAGATGATAATTCACTGTTAGGTAACATATAATTACTGGGCCATAATAAATTAAACTGAAAATCTGCAATCTGGAAAAACTGGTGTTAAGATTGACTTTAAATACAAAGTTATATTTCCTTCTATAAAATGTCTTATTTGTCGTCCATTTCCCTGATATCAATACTTAAATAGACGCACACCTATAAATTTGTATTATTTAGGGGTATTTTTAGGAAACTCAAAGAGAAAAGCAAGAATGAAGAAAACTGTCTAATAATGTATCATAAGAGGAAATTGTTTGCTGTTAATAATTAGTGTTTTCCATTTCAAATAGAACTGGAGTTTATCTCTATCCTGTTAGCATTAACAGTTACAGAATTTTATTCTTTCTTGTAAATTAGTCAAGCTACTCTATTTGTACTTCTAGAACGGTACAGCAGAATGACAACATGATCCCTTTCTATTACATTTTGAATACAGCAATGTGTAAGTGTCCACTTGCATAGACTGACAAAGCTTAAGTTTAATTCAAGAATATTCTTTTGCACGTAAATACAGCAAAAAGTGTAAAAGTGTCTGATGTGGATTAAAGTAGCAAAAATCTACTACTTGATTTTTTAATTAAGTAATAAAATAAAATGTTGACATGCACAAAGGAATATACTCAAGTAAATGATAGGCATATACCAAACAATCATTCCATTACTGTCCTTTGGAAAACTTTCCTTTGAAAAACTACTTTAATAGTTTATTAGTAAGTCAGTCATTGGAAAGAAACAGACTGACATAGACAGGCAGAAATGAGAGTTCAGGTTTACTGTTTATTTCCCAAAAGAGGAATACAATACTTGGAGTTTCTCAAGGGAAGGGAACACAAAAAGATAGTTTCTAAACCAGTTCTATTTTTCAAAAGTGTTAACAGCAAACAAGCTTTAAGGACATGTGATGGGTTGACCTTACCTGAATGCCAAGTGCCCACCAAGCCATTCTATCACCCCCGTCCTCAGCAGGATGGTAGAGGAGAGAAAATAAGATGGAACAAAACCCCCAAACTCTTGGGTCAAGACAAAAGGCAGTTTGAAACAAAGCAAAGATGCACATGCAGAAGCAAAAGAATAACAAAATATTTATAGAATCACAGTGGTTGGAAAAGACCTTTAAGATCATCAAGTCCAACCATTAACCTATCACTACCAATCCCATTTCTAAACCATGTCCCTAAACCTCATCTAACCATCTTTTAAATACCACCACGGATGGTGACTCCACCATTTCCCTGGGCAGCCGGTTCCAAAGTTTGACTAACCTTTCTGTGAATAAATTTTTCCTAATATCTAACCTAAACTTACCCTGGTGCAACTTGTAGCCATTTCCTGTCATTCTGTCACCCATTACCTTGGAGAACTGACCAATATCCACGTCTATAAAACCTCCCTTCATGTAGTTGTGGAGAGCGATAAGGTCTCTCCTCAGCCTCCTCTACTTCTCATCAGCAGGCAATGTTTGGCCACTTCCCAGGAAACAGGGCTTCAGTATATGCATAGCAGTTGTCCCAGAGGACAAACATAAATAGGGAATGCTCCCCCTTCCCCCTCCATTCTATTTCCTTTTATTTCTGAGCAGACGTCTTCTGGTATGGAATATCCTTTTGGTCAGTCTGGGTCAGCTGTCTTGGCTATGTCCCCTTCCGAGACCTTCCCCACGCCCAGCCTACTGAAGGGCGGGAAATGTTGGAGAGACAGCCTTGATGCTGTGCTAGCACTGCTCAGCAGTAACTAAAACACTAGTGTGTTATCAACACCTTTACAAAACACAGCATTATGAGGGCTAATATGGGTAAAATTAACTCCATCTCAGCCAGACCCAATACAGGATATACACTTGTTCTTGCAGAATCTTAGTCCTTTGCAGAAAGATCTCCTGCACAGCTATACTGCTGAAGCTGTAATGCTGCATATGCTACTCCTCCCAAGGACTATGTGGTAGACATGTGGCTAAGAAGTTCCCACAGCAGAAGTCCTCCTGTCCTGGCCTATCCTACCTTTTCTGTGTGAGTCCTTTTCCCCTGGTAGTGACTATTCCAGTGACCCAGCTCAAGGTCCTTCAGAGTGGACCCCAGCTTTTAATAGAGTCATGTCTTTCACAGCACCACTGTGAAAGAAAAAGAGCTTTCTAGTCTCTATTGTGTTTCTGTCTTTGATTCTGGCTCACTACAAAACATGTTTAGTAATTTTAAAAAACAGTACAAATAGAAAGGTCAGAGCAAATTAGCCTCCACCATGTTAAACATGCCATTTTTCACCAAACATGGATCCATTGAACACAGAGGCTTTCCCCCATCCATTTAATTTGATGACTTTTCTGGCAAGACTGTTGTGTGGCAACTTGGAAAGCCTTCTGCTGATTTGACATGATTTTAGCTTTTGGAGTAGCTATGTGTCTTTGTTTCCACCGGAGGACAGAAAAGTCCTTTTCAGTTGTATAGCACCCCATTCATTATCTCCTTGGGTAAGCCTGCTTTCAGTTTTGACCAGCTCAGGGCAGGCACTTTAAGTCACACTCCAAGTCACACTTCATTTAAGTCTGTCTGAAGCCAAGTTGATCCTTATCTCTGTATTATTGTCGTTACATCTTCAGTGAAAGAAACAAGGAGAGCAAGTTATCGGCATAATTCCTCCATTTCAGAACACTGCAAGGTTTCCTTTTCTAAGTCCCCAAACTACATGAGTTGTTTTACCATCCTCTTGAAGGATGAAGCACTACGTGACTTTTACCTGACACCTGCATAATCTTCTCCATTTTTCTTCTTCACTTTTACAAAATTGAGGGGAAAAAGGGAGTGATACAGAATTTCTTTCAAATTCAAAAGAGGGAATATGCGTCATCCAGTTGATTTGGGCAGTTTTGCCCTGTTGTTCCTACAATCAATCTGAGGAGCCACAGAGTGTGGCTCCTCCTAAACTACTGTCTTCTCTGGGAAAAAGGACTAGTCCTGCACAATGAATCCCAGAGCAGAAACCAGCAGAAATTATTTTATCCAAACTGTGATGAAAAAGGCGTATCAATTAGGGTACAAAATTTGGTGACAAAAACACAAAAGAAACACAAAAGAAAGCAGTTAGCACATGCACAGTTTATCAAGCAATGTAGTAAAGTGGTTTCTTTCTCTAGTTGTTATCCAGCAATTATCAGTTTTCAGAAACATGAGTCTCAGTTCTGCAACGGATGAGTCTCTTCCTCAGAGATCTGAGGTAGGAAGAAATCTTCCTTCCTACCCTGCCACTGAGATCACGCCTCTACACTGGGAACTGACAAAACATGAGCGTTGCTGAATGCTGAAACACAAATTACTCAGTCATTTAGCACAGGGAGGAAGACAACAAACTGGTTCATGTTCCCTTCCAAAGGCATAGGCAACTGTCACTACTGTGGAAATGCATTTTTCAGTAAAGACACTGACAGTTACTGATTCAGATTGACTTTGTCAATATCAGCTCAAGTACTTCATTTATTGTCTCCCACCAGCTTTGCTCACCATCAGGCATTTACTAAGCACACAACTTAGTTCAACACAGACAACAAACTGCAACAGACACATCTCAGTGGAAAATATCCAATGAATTTCAGTTTTATGAATTAATACTCCAGCAAAACCCAACCTGAGCACAAGGAGGAACATCATTGGCTCCCAGTCTGAAAATTCCGAGGTCACGTAAAAGAATGAAAGGAAAATGACTCTTCTTTTCCCCTTTTATTTTCCTTTTTTTCTAAAATACAACTCCATAGGTGTGAAATATAAGAGGAGAGTTCAGTGAAACAACATGCCTTACTCAACTGTATTTAATCCAGTCAATTTGATCAAAACAATTAAGATAACTCTTTCTTGTCTAACCTCTATTTAAAAATTTTGCTAATCTTTCAATGGGGAACTTATTGCTATTTCAAAACATATGCTACTACTGTGTCTCATTATTTCCTGTAATATCAATTTGGATGATTTTGAAATCATGTAGCAAAGGTTTTTTTCCTTTCTTTTTTTTTTATTGGTTTGTCAGGTTTTCAAGGAATAGATGATGCTACTTCTACAGAAAAGTCTGAGAAAACAACTTTCAAGGAGAATTGTTTCAAAAGGCTTAATAAAACTCTGTTGCATCAAAAATCTTTAAATCCAACATCTTTACATTTCATCAAAGAGAAACATCTCCTGAGATGGTTTCCCTGCTTCTGGAGATGGTATAATGGTCAGTACGTTTGCCAGTGTACAATACATCTCTCTTCCAAATATTTGTCAATTTTTTTTTTTGCACCCACTTATCAGAAGCAGCTTCTTCAGAGGTATTTAGTTTGAAATAATGGAGGACAGCAAGTGATTTACTTGACTTGAATGGCTCAGAGTGGTCATTACCATCAGAACTGTATGTTCTGGGGTTTCATTAGTAACAATTAAATAATAACATATTATCTTTTTGTTTTACCCTACACGCATACTGAGAGAGATCATAATTATATCTATTAATACACATAGGACAGCTCAGAGCTCCCATCTCACCCATGTCAAGATACTGGACACAACCAAACCCTGCCCCTGGGAAATGTCTCTTTCTTTTCCTCAGTTCAGCTTCAGAGTCCAAAATCCACTCCTTGCACACAATTCTTGTGTAACTTTGCCAGCACAACATAAGCCTGCACCTTCTCTCACCCTTGTCCAGCAAGGAGCATACCAAGCTGACTCTTCCAGTGCAAGCACAGTCATCCCTTTTCTTACCCTTTAAGAACAGTATCCAAGTAACATCTGGGGGATGCTCAAACTCAGAAAAGAGATATCATACTCAGACATGCAAAGGAACAAGACTAAGTGAGCAGGAGTGGCACATAGCAATATCTGCCCACACTGTTAAGTGATCAATGATCAAAGAGCAAGCACCTTCCAGGACCAAAACTCTCTCTTTTCTATAACACAGTGGTCCAGCTCCCTTTTTCCTCATTCTCACACAATCCTTGTCGATTCCGGCCAAGGTTTTAAATATATTAATCTCCACAGAACAGAAGTTAAATCTTCAGTTTACCACTCAGCTATCTCCCCATGGTGCAATGAAATTAAAGACAAATTGACCAAGAAACACCATCCTGTATCAGGTCATAAAAAGTCAAATGCTTTGATTTCACAGTGTCAGTATGTTGTGCTAGAATGCACTGTTTTAATTGTAAGCCAGTAAATCAACTAGTTAACACCATTCCAAAACATGGGGTTTCTCTTTTTTTTTTTTTAATTTGCCATTTCTAGGATCTACTATATGGTGTTATCAACAAAATAAGAATTCCATTATTTATCCAGAAGACAATATCTAAAAAAATAAACACATTATTAGTGAAGTAGGCATGTATCAATTATATAAGTACTTGAATAGATACAGTATCTTAGAATAGAACTGAGGGCCCTTGAGTACTCAATCTGACACTATTTAGATAGATCAGAGAGTAAATTCCTGAAGCTTTCTGAAAACAGGACCTTTAAGATCTGCTTCTCAGGTTGGGTTATCCAAATTTTGGAGGACTCCAAATTATTGTCATGTAGAAGATTAGATCTATTGAACCAGTTAAATTTTAATTGGAGAAACTAAATTAAGATGAGAAATCTAGATTCTCAGTATAATTGGAATCAGCCATGCCTAAGAAAGATACATTCAAACTAGAATCATTGCAGAGCACAGTCGCTAGGATGACAAAGGAAAAGGAGATTTGTTTAGCCTAGCCTAACACAGGCTATAATGATATGCATTAGCAGAACAGAGGGATAACAAATGAGTATAAAGTAGCTGTGACTAAATTTATGGTGGAAAGAAAAAAAAAATCCTGTCACAAGTAGACTGCTATAGCAAAAAAACTGTAGTTAATTTAATCTATCACATGGTAGATTGCAATAGCAGGAACTTTTGAATTAATTTGCTGCATCCAGAGATCTCTTCTTATTTCTCCTAAAGATGATATTCACCCAGCACTCAAAAGGAACTCCTGCAAATCTTCACCAACTGTATTACACGGATGAAGGGCTTTTAAGTTATACATATTCAGAATTTTTCTGTGTTCACAGGACTAGGAAATACATTCAAGATAATTGTTTGTGAGGTGATGTTGTATCATTTCTGAATTTTCTTTGGAAGGTTTTGTTTAGGTAGGTGAGTTCATACATCCCTGAGATTGAGGTAAATTCCTTGGACAAAAGAAGCAGCCATGGGGAGTCATATAAAAATCATAGGAGGAAACAATTTAGTTAAGCCTTAATTTAGTTTCTGCCTCAAAACTCTTATGCTTGAGCTTGCTTTTTGACTCCTCTGATACTTAAATATATGGTGTATTACTACAAATATGACAGCATTTCAAAAAATGTTCATTTATGGCTCACTGCTTTAGTGGCTTAGTGAAAGTCAAGTGGATTATTTTGCTATGCGTTCCCTCCTATTAAGCCTTCTGTCCCAGCCTGACAAGAACCAGGGTGTCTCAGAAGAGTGCACTCTAAACAATAATTTGGGGAAGCCATTAATGCTGCTGTGCTTGTTTTTATAACCCATCTTCACTAGCTGACAACATTGGCAAGGAATTTGTATTTTGTTCTTGGCTGCAATTCTGTGATAAGTGTTTCCAATCTGGAAAATTAAATTTTGCCCTGTTCAACCAGAAGGATTCCCTTGGTGGTAAAATGGTAAATTCTGCCTGACATCTATGAAGTTTCATTTAGTTCTGTCCTAAATGTTGTCCAAACAGAAGGTAGGATGGTCAAGAGAAATCCAGAAAGCAGAGAAGTGTATTCTTTCCTCTGTTAAAATCTGTATGCTGAGTTCAACTGGCAGCAGTAAACCTTCCTTTGTGCTATGGTTTTATTCAAGAGCTGCCAGTGATCCTAGTTTCAAAGGCAGTTTGGGATGTAACTGGCTGCTTTTGAAGAGCGAATGTACCACCTGTGGCCCTCAGCTCTAGGCTTCAAGGCATTGTGGATGAAGACAGTTGCAACACTGAGGTTTTCTAGGTGCTTTTTAATTACCCTTGCCCATACAGATATCACAGAGCTCACTAAGATGTGCAGGTTGACCTACAAGAGTTATATTAGTTTAGCTTCTCCTGTAACAACTTCTCTGCTTCCTTAGGAAGCTGGTAGCAGAAATTTTGAAATCACACAATAAACTGTTAGAACTGAAAGCAAAACTGGCACAGTGTCCAGCTGGCCTAATAGTTTCAAAGAAATGATCCATCACCCAGACAGTGAAGAAACACCGGAAACCAGTCTCCAAGAGAGACTTCTCTTAGCTAGATGCCCTTTCCAAGATTTAGGGACTGTTATCTAGCCTCTTTCCAGCTGTGTAATGTTTTCATCTTCTAGAATCTCCCTCTCAGTTTGATACCACTCACTGTTACAAAGAGATAGTGCTTCTTATTAACTTTGTGTTGATTGATACGAGATTTGTATAGCCCATCACAGGATACAATTTATTTTTATAAGAATTATGGAAGAAATATGTGAAGTAGTAAACACAAGAGTAGCCATCTTATTATTGGATGATTTTCATGGCCAAAGGAAAGATGAGATGTGATAACAAACTTCTCAGTAAATGAGGATTTTGGGTTTCTCATCCTCTTTTTAGTGAATATTTTAGAAATGCATTTTGCTGCTGCCAAAAACTGCAGAATGTGCTAAAATGTATAGCTCTATTGCTGAAGAAAGTAGAGAATAAAATATAAAATATAAAATATATTTTAAAATTGCCCATGACAAGACACAGTGCTTCCATCTCACTCTGAGTCAGCATGTGTAGGTCTGCTGCAAGCAGTCAGACTTCTGGAGGGGGTTCCATACCCACACATACGGCTGCTAACAACATTCTAGCCTCTGACTTCTTAATTGCTACATCATTCACCAACTCAGTGTTAAGATCCTGTTAACATATTATAAGATATTAATAGATCTTTTATTACAAATTATATTTCAGGATTGCTTTTCATATAAATTCTCTATTGCTAAGTACATGTCATCTCATTGATTCTACTCCAAAGCACCAAATGCAGTAGTTAAAAATGGCTAATAACTCACTCATGTAATGTTACAGATACATTTGGTACCTTTCTCTCCTCCGATTATAGACATATCAGCTCATTAAACACTAGTGTAAGAACACTAGCTGAGCCCTTCCTTTTAACAAACTACCAGTGTGAAAGCAGAGGCTAAGCCCTTTTCTTTTAATGAATCAGTAGTACTGCCTTCATAATTGAGGGAGGCTGGGAAGAAATGCAAGGAGAGCACACAGTGTTTCAACCAGCATTTATGGCTACAGAGTTGGTGTTTTTTCATCTATGATTTCAAGCATTTTTTTTAAATGTCCTCTCATGCCCTTTTCTGGTTGCTTCTTTTATTAAAAATGTTAACGTTCGTTATCGGAAAGGTTGTTATACTTGTGTAGATGTTACCTTGAACAGAATTACTCCGTACAATCATTTAGAAGCTGTATAGCACTACAGACATAATGGCAAACTAGTATAACTGGTAAACATGAATTTACTAAATAATATAAGTATGTACAACAATATATCTTATAAGTCAGACTATAATTTGGAACCATTAGAGGTCAGGGACACATTTGTTTCTACAGAAAACATGACAGCATTTTTTGTGGTTGCCTTAATAAATAAAATCGGTAATTTTTTGCTCCCAGTCCAATTGGGTACTAACTGTAAATTGTTTCACAGCTCTAATGGGTTTCCTTTCCTGAAGAGTTTAAGGGATAAAAAAGCTTTATCTTCACCCATAATTGAGTCTGCAGCATCTGGGGGGTCCTCTACACTTACTATAGGAAACTTAGCCGTCTAGCTATTGACTTGGAAGTCCTTCCTTTCTGGGTTTATCAGTGATCAGCAGGAAAAACAGATGCAGAATTAAACACAGAATGAAACAAACACTTGTCCCTTACATATTCCCTCGTGGACCTCTACACCCAAAACACAGATCAGGTCACAGGGCCCCTCCTTCCTCTGCAAAAGCACATAAGAAAACAGTCACCGCAGGGGCAGTTGTTTTACACAGTCCTCCCTAGGCACAGAGGACTTTCAATGAGCCTGTGCCCTCCTCTGTTCCACTTGCTCATGGTTTCTCTTTTCCTTTTCCTTCCCTTAATTCTGATTTTCTTACTGGTAAGTTGGGGTAGAACTGCTTGATCTCACCACAGCTCATTAACCCTGTGTTTACCGTTAGTATGTCTGCACAACTGTTCACATGGCACCATTGAAAGGTGTAAGAAACATTTCAGCAGAAATATAGGCAGTAGCAATATAATAGTGCTCATCTGACTCTTGGCTGATTTTCATGGTCAAAGGAAGATGAGAATAACTACAGTAGATGAGGATTTAAGGTTTCTCATCTTTTCCTTGTTAAATATTTAGATAAAATGCATTTTATAGCTGCCAAAAAAATTATAGCACATACCACAATTTGCAGTTCCATTACCCAAGATAAATTAATACAGTATGACAAAGTGATTCAACAGATTTGCTTTGTTATTATTACCTGCTTCAGAACTCCCAAATAAAATCAGTCAGCTGCAATGTATGCTCTGTCTCCCAGAGCTCTATTGGTTCTTTTGGTACCTTAAACACAAATAACTGCTGGAAAGAAAAAGGTTATATTAATGGCTCTAAATATTGTAAAAAATAATTAAGTTGTCTAAAACAGAGGTAACAAACTTATTTTAGGACCTTCCCTATACTAGCAATTTGCTAATATTATTAGTTAATAAGGCACATATCCTCAAGGGCTATTACATTACTTTACAAATGACAGTCCAGGAAATAGCATTATTTGCATTTTAAACTGAGGAAATTGAGGAATAGAAAGGCTATTAGACCAAACATAAATGGTGAATCATATATAAGACATAAAAGAACAGAAATGGTGACACAGATTCATTTAACAGCACTTAAGTTGGTCAAAATAGGAGTACAGTTACACCACATTCCCTTTATCCATATAGAGAGTAGCCCAGTAAATACAATTTTGACATTATTGACAAAAGGCCACAGGCTTTTTATTGCTCATACAGTGCTGGGTTTGAAGACTTGCCAGGGTTTGTCTTGGTATGGCTTAGCTATGATATCAGTTGTCTAGGAATGGGGTAGCTATTGTCAAAATTTGCTTTAGCTAAGTTTTATTTTATAATAACAAGTGGATATTCTATGTGGATTGAGCAATCTAGGACCCTAGATCAAAAATTGGAAGGATGATCTGAGGTCCCAGACTGTAAATACCAATGACAATGGTCAATAAGTGGTCACTATACAAGTGCTTTCTCATGAATAATGTGACAACAGTTGTAAAAAAAAAAAAACAGGCAAACGGAAAAACTGAACAACTACCATAAGCAACGTATAAGAAGTCTATGTAAAGAAAACATAAAAATAAATCCAAGCAAATGCAAGAATGAGGAAGAAACCAATACCATGAACATCACACTCCATCTGACAAAGACCTCGGGAGTCTGATGAGTTGTTATAGACCTCCCTTCTTCATTTCTATTCAGAAGTACTGATGGATCAAACTTGGACTCAGAAGGACATTGAAAGGGTGATCACAACACCAGTGAACAAGAGGGAGACACTAGGAAGGTTTAGTATAAAAATGTTTATAATACTATTGATTAAGATTCTCTGGTTTTGTTTGGACTATTAAACTGTTAAAATATTAACTGGGCTAGCAATAGTTTCTTAGCCCTATATATAATGTTAATGTCTTTGGCTCATAACTGAATTTTGAGTGAGACAGAGAGCCAGGTCAAATTCTAAGGCACATGGGTTGCCATAAGCTATGTGGTCCTCTTTTAACCCTTCAATTCCATTCCCAGAGTGAAGCACTGTAAGTTCTCCAGGAGCTCATACATTCCCTGCCAGCAATATCTCTATTTACAGACACAGTTATGAATTCTTACTATACATTTAGAGGAAATTACACTGCTTTCAACATATAATAATTATGGTATATTTGAATGCAAAACTCATTTTCTAATATGAGTCATCAATAAATAATATCCATTTTCAGAAGGAGGAGTTGAATTCCTGGTCAGTTTCAAAGATAATAATCTGTAAGTTGCAAATAATACTTTTCCACAAAAGTGATTTCATCCTTCCTGATAATGGCTCTGCTGCTTTCAGTCTTAAAATATATGGCAATGCTGCATTCTGCCCACTCTGGAATGGCTTCAACAGGAGGTGAAATAACATTCTTCCTAATACGTATGCCAAAAAAAACTACCATGTAAACAGAATGTCATTTTTATTATTAGTCCCTTTCCAGATCATTCTTCATAATGCAGAGTTAACACTTCTTAGCTGACTATCAATTGTAGAATATCCTCTGTCTCACTTATGTTTGGTATCACAAAATACCATGGTAGATTAATACTGTTCAGTAGCATGGTGCCCCAGCAAGAAAACTGAAAAAAAAAAAAAAAAAAAACACTCCAGCTTTTTCAAAACCATAGCTCCTGCAACAGTAGCTTTCATTTATTTAGAATTCATGATTTCTCAGTAAGCAAGAGTACTAGTAGGAAATTATTGACAATAAGCCTCAAGCAGAAGCAGACTTAAAGAAACTCAGTATTTGGTAAATAAAGTCCTGGGCAATAATTTTGGGGACTTCAACCAGTGTAAAATCAAACAATACTGAAGTTAAACAGTTCCAAAAAGGAAATCAGTAAGACTAATTTGGGCTCAGGGGGAGCCCTCTGAGTATTTTGGAACCAAAGGAGGATTTTCCAAAAAGTATAAACAGGGAAAAATTGCTTAAGGTGTTTAAAACGGTAGTACAGAAGAACAAACAGACAAAACCAGGAGTGGATAAGTGTAAACATATAAAATCCAACAATGGATAATAAGCTAGCAAAGAATAGTTAAAAAAAAAAAAAAGAGGTAATATACAAAAACATTAGAGGGCATGGCAGAGCAAAGCAAAATGTCTTGAGCTTTATGGAGAAGGTGAGCTATTAATAGATGACATAATAAAGGCGGAAATGTCACAGGTTTTTTCAAATCCTTTTTCACAAAAAGGTTAATGGTGATCAGATGCTTCACAAGATTGCTGTTAACAACAAAAGTATGTGAACACCGGCCAGACTAGAATAAGAATACATCTGAGAATATTTAAGTATTCAGGAAAGTTATATATATTCAAGTCACAAGACTTCACGGAGAATAGATGAAATCTGAAAGGGATGGAGAAGGATAAATATTGATCTTATCGTTAAGAAAAGGAAAAATAAACACCCAAAGAATTAAAGATCAGTAAACATAACTTTGTTATTCAGAATGATACTGAAGCAAATAACTAAATAATCGATTTATAAGCTCCTAAAAACAATGAAGTAACATTAAGCATCCACCATCCATTTCTTGAGACAAAACCTTTTCAAAGACTAACCTGTTTGCCTTTTCTGGCTGTCTTTCCCTCAGTAAACAGAGAAGCACAAGCCAAGCTGTGTATGGAACTAGGGAATGCTTTTGGCACAGTCACTCTCAGGAAAAAAAACAGGAGGAAATGGTCTTCCCTGACATCACTCCAGCCATTTAAAGAGTTAATGAGAATGATCAGTGTCTGACATTTTGGTTCTTCCTGAAAACAGATGCATAGCAGGTAAAAGAGCTGTTTTTAAGGCAATTATCAATAGATTGCATCACACTGGAAAACTGTATTAGGTGGGGATGACATAAGGCTGCTCTCTGTATAATTCTAGTCAGATTTTTAATGAGCAATATGAATAGTAGAAAAGCTCCTTACAACATTTGTGAATAATTGAGCTGGTAGCTGGGCTGCAAGTACTTTGGAGAGTAGGTTTAGAATTCTAAATAATCTTGATAAATTTGTGAAATGGGCTGAGATCAATATGACAAAATTCAATAACACCTATCAAGTACTACAGTAAACTCAGGTGCACACATATAACACAGGAAACAAGTGACGAGGTAGCTCCACTGCAAAAAAGGACCTGGGATATATAAGGACTGAAAACTGGATACAAGTCAACAATGTGCTGCTGTTAAAAAGAAGGTAAATACTTTAGGATGTATTAGTAGGAGTATGGCATGTAAGAAACAGAAGGCAGTCATCCTGCTGTAAAAGGCACTAAAGTGGCATCCTCTGGAGTCCAGTTTTCAGCAGCACACTTTCAGAAAGATGCAAATAAGCCAAAGAAAATGCAGAGGACAGCAATAACAATTAAATGGTTTAGAAAACACTAACTGTAAAAAGAGGTTGAAAAAACAGAGTATTTTTAGGTTGGAAAAGTTAAAAGAGAAGGCAAGATGAAATCCATCATTGCCACTCCGTGGTCTTTCACAGTCCTCATGGCTCAGCTGACTCCTGAGTATGTCTCTTTTCCTTGTCAGTTGGAAAAAAAGAAAGAATCTAGATTAAATTCTTCCATATTACCAGCAAACTAGTAGCTGAGTGAATTAAAAATGAAACAGCCTATTTACTTTGACAAGGCAATTGTCACATCTTTAGACTTCCCCACCTAAATCCTGATTTCTTTCAGCTTTTCTTAATAATTCTGTGACTGTAGTATGTAAATTAATCTGCCTATGAAAAAATGCAACTGGACATTACCAACTGGATTTAGTTCAGTGCATGATTTATTAATTGAGACATTATGAGCATAAATTGATCTGTCATTTTTAGGACCAAATACTTAATAATACGCATAATCCTTAAAATATGCAAGATAGAGATAAAAATACAGCCTGTTATCAGGAAGACATTCTAAATCAGTGCCAAAATCATATCAACTGAAATTACACTTCTCAGCTGATTTCAACTTCTTTAACACTATGTTGCTCTCATAGTACCATAAATAAATTATGCATTTTCACAGAAGAAACTTATCTCATTTGTGGCACTTAAACACAGCAAAGTTCCTTACAAGACTTGAGGTACATGGTAATAATCCTTGCTTCTAATCAGCTGACCCAGTAAGTAAAGAATTTCAGCTGGAAGATCATACTCCCTTGTTTACATTGGAATATGAAGCTGGAGGAATGCTACTACATTACAACATCCTGTATGCCATGACTTGGATGTAGCATTGAACCTTTGTTTGAGTAGGGAGAATGTCAAAAGGAACTTTCACTTTCTTGTTCAGGTAAGAATCAAATACATGCTGGAAAATTTGCGACTAGACATGGACAACCTACATAACTGACTGTTCAGTCAGATAATGGTGGTTCTCTTCAAAGACTTTAGGGTAATCTTGTATTTCCTCTTCAGTTTTGGTTTACCATTGCTGGAGAGAGTCTTCAGATTTCACAGAGTATTTCCATTGCTGACAACTTTTCTTCCTGACATCTAACTAGGACAGAGTGGTGACTCACTAAAACACGTGAAGAAGAATTGGACTTGTAGCAGTGAATTTTGATCATGACAAGATCTTAATTATTTGCTAAGGAATCACAGATAGATGGATAGATAAATAGCAAGAGAAAAGCAGTAAGGTAATTGATTCTAATGAGGAGGTGGGAGTGGTGGTAAAGAAGGCAGAGATTATAAATGCTTCTCAATTATGTTGTTTCTTTTCTTATATCAGAGATTCTCCTATTCATAGTTACCAATGCAGCAAGTTCCATGTTTTATTAGAATTTTGAACATATCATCACAATAAGGAGTGATTAAAAGAGAAAGCTCTTGAAACAATGCAGTGTTATCAGCTTCCAAGCTTAAAGCTCAGAGTAAAAGGAAGAATGTTATGAGAAATCGGGCTGGATTCAGCAGCTTGAGGGAGGTGGGGCTACTGCAGCCTCATTCCAGCCAATAGCAAGTGTGAGCATGGACTCCCAGTAGGTTCACAAAGAGCACATGAATGCACCACATATACACAAATATATGCAGCTGGCCAACAGGTAACATGCACTGCACTCGCACAAACTCAGACAGCACCAGCAGCCTCACATCCTGCTGCCCTCTCTGGATGAGCAGAATGGAAGACCACTAGTAAGAAAGCATATATATCTCTCTATATACATGTATATGTATACACGTACATATATATATATATACACACACACAGAGATGCAGAGATACATACATGTGCAATGTTGACCCCTCCAACATGTGGACTCACACACCCATTCAGACCAGTAACCGGCCCCTGGATTTCCCAGTCTCCCCAGCTGCTAGAACCTGGGTACAGATGAGTCCCTGAGGCCACAGTCCCACTCCATCTGCTTGAACACATCCACTCACACAGACACATGCATGAACATACACAATGTGGTCAAGTCCCCCATGGTCCCCAGCAGCCAACCGTGCTGTGATCTCACCCTCTGTTCTCCTTTTTGAGTTTGCAGACCAGCTTTTACCACATAACCTAACAGATAGAAGGCAATTAATGACAGGGAATCACATTCAGAGGTGGTCAGTTAAGCAGAAGAGAAGCTTGTTCAGGATTATAAAACAAGGAAGGAAATCTGTAGAGAACTGAGGCAAATTCTGAACTGATGGGAGAGGGTTCTTCAAGAAAAGCAGCGGACGACAGATGAGGATTTATGGACTTGGTTTTGTTTTGAAAAAAGAGAAAACATGTATCTCACTGAGAATAGTTATGGATTATTCTCTACTGCTGTATCACAAAGCTGTCAAAACTGCAAATGCAACAATGTGCAATACCATGGACACATTATTTTCTTTAATAAAAGGTTGCCAAAACACACAGTGGGCAGAAGCTCAAACTAGTGTTTGGGAATGTGTACTTACTCATCCCAGTTACTTATCCAAATATTTGATTGGGATTCGCAAAACACTATATGGAAAAATAAAATTCTCAACAATGACTTGAAAAGAAACTGTGGGATTGTGATATTTATACAGCACAGAAGGTGCCCTACAGTTCACAACAAAGCAAGCCTGCCAGATGTTTGCCAATTTATGCATGTCTCATGCCATGGCCCTTCATGGCATTTTATATGTAATGGAAGAGAAGCCTACACAAGAAGAAGGCAAACAAAAGGAAAGAGTAATAGAAATGGATGTTTTGAGCAATAGAATAGGGAAAAGATGTCAAGTTCATTTTGTCAGAAACTTTCTCTATACTAATCTTCCCTGCATAATGATAAAATAACAACCATTTTTTTTCTAATTAAACTTTGTATGAAAATGTTAGTAAAAAGTTTATTTGAAAAGTTTATTTAAAAATTTGTGCAGGCTCTATCCTTGGAGATTTTTAAGACTATTCTGGATGAAGCCCTGAGTAACCTGATCTGATCTCAGAGATGACCCTGCTTTGTGTTGGAGGTTACACTAGAGACCTCCTGAGGTTTCTTCCAGTCTGAATTGTCCTATGATTCTGTGATCCTGAAAAACTTTGTACATCAGAATGTTCACTTGCATAACTGAAAACAGCCAAGATGCTGGGCAGG
This sequence comes from Antrostomus carolinensis, assembly GCF_000700745.2. Taxonomy (NCBI): domain Eukaryota; kingdom Metazoa; phylum Chordata; class Aves; order Caprimulgiformes; family Caprimulgidae; genus Antrostomus; species Antrostomus carolinensis. The sequence goes on along the minus strand of NW_010296441.1, from coordinate 2,200 downwards.
TTCTGAAAAGTTTGGAAACATGTCATATTTACAGATGTTTTTAACATAGGCTATCAGTTACAACTGCAGATAGCTGCATGGTGTAGATGTTTGGAGTGCTTTTTCCCTAAGAACTTTTTAGTTCAAACCAGAGAGTCCATTGAGCCTGAACCCAAATTATCTTAGAATGTCATTTTTGTGACATCTGTCTGTATAAATGTCATCAAACTATGATACAAGAAGAGGATGAGTTTCAGGGAGGACCCATTCACTCAGAGGAGCTGTCAGCCTCTTTATCCTTCAGGGATGAGGCAATAGATCTTGGACCTGTACCAGTAGCTCCTCTCTTGACAATTGTCTACGAGCAGACTTTTGAAATACTTACTTTTCTAGGTTGCTATAATAGTGTTGCTGCAAAGTTCCTGTTTGCATTATTTTTTTGAATTCATCGTGACCCTCCGGGACAGAGACTCTCCATCAGAAAAAACTACTTTCCACTGTTCAAGCAGCATGAAGGTTATCACTGATAACTGGCAAGAATTATGCCTATGCCAAGGAGTTTTCCATTGGCAGAAAGACAGTGAAGGTGGAATTGCCACCTCCCATGGTATTCTATTTAATTAAAGTGATAGGAAGGAAAAAATTACAGTAACAGTGCTGAAACTGTGCATAAAGTCAGCTGAAAAATACAGACTGGGGATGCTGCTTGGGTACTGTTTAACCAGAAATAGGAAGCAAAAATTAAAAACTGTAAACATCTCCTCACTGCACCTGAGTAAAGCTCAGATGGAGCTAAAATTCTGCTCCTGCTGTTCCTGTTTAATTTGGTTAGTTCATACTGTTTGTGAATGCTTCATAGATTTATTTAAAGTGCCTTCAGTCCTACCTTAAAATTTTCTGCAAATGTGGAAGAGAATGTAAAAGATACACAATAATGCAAGAAATGGGAGCAATTGGAACAACTAGTGGCAAAATGATGTCCCTTCCACAATTATAGCATTATAAGTATTGACAACAAGAAGACCTACTATGTACAAGATTCTGATTTCCATTCAGGCAAGAAATTGATGCCCTTTAAAAGAAGTCATTTGTAACACTGAGTAAAATTCTCACTATGCTGAGCATGCAGCAGCTGGTGAGATGCTCAAATGTCATGCTTTCTCTGTGAGGACATGAAACTATTGAAGAATAAATATGTTAAGAGCAAAATAGAGTTGAGGAGGGATGGTGGCATGGGAGATTTACAATTCCTAAAGTGTTCCTGAGAACAAGGTTGTTCTTTCCACTTAAATTATGTCCATGGCAATTAAGAGCTATGAAGCGGTTGACAAAGCATTTGTTACCAGTGAACATATATGAACCAAAAGAGGATAAATAAACTACCCTACTTAGAAAGTCATAAAAGTTGTGTATAAAGTCTTTCCTGTCTTATCAGTTGCCATCTCAAAAAGATGGCTATAATGGTCCGGAACTTTCAGTGGTATGGAATGTCATCTTGTTTGCTTGTCAATGTGTGATACTTACTTCCCTTCTTGCAAGAAAGTATATCATATATTACTACACAAAGAAGAATTTTGCAAAAAACAATACAGAATGGGAAGTTTATTAGCAGATGCACATACGGAACATTAAATACAGCTGGATGTTGATCATTAATCTATTTTCTGCCCTAGTTTCTGGACTTTGTATATTAACTTCCAATTAAAATCTGCTGCATATGTTTCAAATCCTGTCAAATCAAACAAATTCACACCTTTCTGGAAGCTCATTTTTAGCTCATCTAAATGTATATTTAATATAAATGGATCAAATAATGCCACATATCAGATGTGATAATTATTAATAACTTCAGTTTGTATTTTCCATTAACATATATTAGGCTACATCAGTTCATTTTGTCTTGGGGACTGAGGAGATTAAACATTGTTGAGGAAAATGAACCCTCTTTGAGCCTTGTTTCTTATGCTTTCATGAAGGGTAAACTATAGTGGTGAAATAACCATTTAAAAATCACAGGTTTTTTTGCTGAGCATTTTAAGTGAAATCTGTTTTAATGCTTTTGATTATACAGCTGATATTAACAATCCTGGAATCTAAAAAGCTCTGCCAATCCACTAAACAGATAAGTAACATTTAGCGCTAGAAAAATAGCATCCACAGATCACACTGTGTGCTTCTGTCCTGCAATAAAGGGTGTGAGGAACTGCACTGTGGACTTGTC
>NW_010296440.1:30862-43300 GCF_000700745.2 Antrostomus carolinensis | reverse complement strand
GAGAACGGGGCGCGGAACAGGCCCCTCATTAGCGAGGGCAGGGACAGCCCTGAAGGTTGTCTGTTCTTAGCTGTAGCAGTGATACACAGAGCAAGAAACTGCTTCCCCTCTTGCCTTGACGTTCCCAAGTCCTGGGCATCCTCCGGATCCTGCAGCGGGTGCCAATTCTCTCCACTGCTTGTCATCCCCTGACTTGGGAATTGCCCTCTCTGCCTTGTCCCCGCAGTAGCTGCCACCCTCCATCTCACCGCTACCTGTTCGGGAGCACCTTGCCCTTTGGAACGCGATTGTTTCACTCTGTGGAACTGACGTCACATTTGAATCAAATTATTTTTTATAAAATACCTTAAGAATATGCCTAGGAAACGCTTCCTAGCATTGCATATGGAGGATGTTACTCCTGATGTGGATGGGTGGTTTATCCGTAGTGTCAGAGAACCCTGATGCACGCCGCCGGCACCCCTGGCTGCGTTTGGTCCTGCTGGGTATTGCCATTTCCCATCGCTGGGTGATCCCCTTAGCCCCGGGGAGTGCCCGGCCTCACCTGCTTGCTGTGACAGTCAGCAACGCTTCTCAGAGACAAATTAATCCTTTTGCAACTTCCTCTGATGGCCTTAATGGAAGTGACTGTTTAAGACGTACAGCCAGCCTTTGTCTGAAGGGGTTGTGCTCCCTCCTGCTGGATTTGCCGTAGAGAAAATTTAATCAGATGGTTAATTTTTTCAATAAAAATGCCCAAATTTTAAGTTGAAACCAGTTTACTTTAGCACGATCATCTGTGGATGCTTTAATTCTGGAATGACTTAATAAACTTATGTAAGAACATCCACACAGGTATTTTTCATTGGTTTAATTAAATTGCTTAAAAATAATTTAGCCTCAGTTCAGCTTCCTTATAGAGACAGGACAGGTTTTTACCTGCAGACAGTATCTCCTTGCCCAGATTGAGACTGTTTTGCACATACTCATTTTGCTGTTCTGAGTGTATGACAGTGTTTTAGCAGTTATTACTGAGCTTGGCTGAGACCTACATTTTCTATTCAGTGAGCCAGATGATTCCCACTGTTCAGATCTGTAATTATTTCCCTTATTCTTCTCTTTAATTATGTTCCTGGAACACTGCAGTAATGCACTGTAGGGTATATTTTACACTTGCATATAGATCAGAATGTATGTTATTCTTCAAAGTTTGCTCCATAGATCTTTTAGGTGCATTTCTGCTCAAAAATGCAATCTAATTCAGAAGATTGTAGGGGGTCACTAAAATTTCAGGAGAGTTAGACGAGTTAGCATCCCTAATTAAATGACTTATGGCAAGCCATCAGTGCAGTTGCCTGATTACATGTCACAGCTGGACTATGTCAGGAAAAATTGTTTTAAAGAGAAGAATTGTGTTATTTAACATTAGAAACATTTTTGAGGGAGAGGAGTGTGATTTCTGCGATCAGCAGCCGTGTCATGTGCTAAATGACTATTTTAATATGTAAGCCTGTTTACCTGCTCAGACTCCCACAGTTGCATTCACCATTGCTATAAGCATTGACGCCGGTGGAGTTACACCCACTCGTGCCAGCAGTGAATTTGGCCCAGAGGCCCCATTCCAGTGCCATCAAAACACTGATACCAACGCCAAGCTTTTATGGATTACGTTTTTTAAAAATACCACCCTAGAATAATTCCCCTCCCCCCCCAAAAAAAAAAAGGTGTTGCAGTTCACTCTGGAGCCTAAGTGACTTGATTAGAAGTCTAATTTGAATTTTCATCTAAATCAAGTTGAACATGCTACCCTGCAGCACAGTTTTTACAATTATCTGCAAATTGCTTGTGATTCCCTCAGCAAATACAACAGTGAAATGGTGGAAAAGTATGCATTTGTATTTGATACATGCTTAAAATTGACTTTTCTGCCTCTCCTAGGTAGCAACTGTAGCTTTTTGCAGGAAATGGATGTCATGGAGAAACGGGATGAAAACTGTTACTGCTATGTGCAAAACAGAACCATTCGCTTGCAGTACCTTTGGTCAACTCTTCAGGTAAGAGGCTGTTTTGGGATCATTCAGATATGCCATACATTTCACATGAACTCTTGCCAGTGAAGTGTATGATCAGTTAGCAGGATCAGAGCACTATCTCTGTGTAATTAGTAGTCTGACCATGAAAAAAATGCAGCTTGTGATCGTCCACTTGGGATGCAGCGAGGTTTGGTCTCTCTCCATTAGGATGGCAACCAGGATTACAGTATATAGTACTGGTGGACCACTGTTAACTCTGCCACAAATATTTTTGCTTATCATGAAACGCCTTTATAGAAATTTAAAATCTGAGAATAAAATGCAGTTCTGTGACTCACTCACTGTAGCGTACCAGGCCACTGTGTAGGAACCAAAGGTGTATTAGATTATGACTAATGGAAAAACAGCAGTAGCAGTGCACTTCTGTTTTTCTGAGTAACAGAGGGTCATCTTACGAGAAACATGTTTAGAGATTAGCTTGAAACAACATAAAAATCTCTAACACTGGAAGTAATAATAGGGATTGGACTAGATGATCTTTCGAGGTCCCTTCCAATCCCTGTGATTCTGTAATAATAGGAACAAGCTGACTAGTTGTGTGGTTCCTGTTTTTTACCTGGGAAGTATGTCTCCAGACAAGGGAAGGAAATGGTTTCACTTCATCTCTGTGGGAGGAATTTGCTCTCAGACACGAGGAAGTGGAACATCTATTTGTCTGTTTCCAGGCCTGTTTTCGTCAGGAACGTGCTGTAGATGTTTCTATGAGTGGTAGCAAACCTGAGGTGGTGAAACCCTCCAGCAGTCACACAAGCTTTCCTGGAGTAAATATTTAAAAGCAGGAAGTTCAGATTTTTCCCACAACAAATTGCTTGCTGAGGTGTTGTCTCTTCTCCCAGCAGAAGCCTGTTTTATTACCTATTGCATCACTTTTGTAGATGGGTCTTTGTTGTCTAATAGGCCCTGATCAAGAGCTCACAATGAATCACAATCTTCGCGAAGATCATCCCATCTCAGATTGACAAGATCTTTTACCAGTTTGGTGGAGGAGGGTGCTAGGAACTAATAAGAAGCCCCCAAATACCCATCAGGAATGTACTTATATTTAAATTTCTGGTTATGATATCTTTCAATTTCCTTACCCCTCTTCTGTCCCTAACATGAAGACTGCATTATTAACTACAAGAAAAGCAAGTCCACTCTCTTAGAGTTCAGGAGGGAAATGGGGAAGCGTATGAACATCCATAAAAGAAACTGCAGTCAGTCAAAGATTACTGATTTTGTTAGAAATCTGTGTGTGGGCGAGTGTCATGGTAAAACCAAACCCACCAAGTTTTTGGATGGATTGAGGCCCCTCCACAGAACTTTGCTGAGGTTGAGTTCTCCAAATCACTTTGTAAAGGCCTAAGCAAGTCATCTTTCCATAGTATTAATAACCAGTATTAAACTACTAAGAATTGCACTAGCATTTTTTTCTTGAGATGTCTATACTGATTTTCATTATCACATATATGGTTTATATGCTCTATAGTTCAGAAAAACAAAACCCCCCAATGATTCTGAGCTACTTCCCTGTGTATTTTGTTGTTTGTTTTTAGATAAAAGTTAACAGCAGAGAAATGTTCAGGTTTGAGCCTATTTCAGAAAAAAGCAACTGTCGTAATTCAGAAACTGTTTTTGAGTTTGCTGCATGTGCTGTTCAAATCTTCTGGAAACCAGAGACATCTACAGAAACTTTCATAAGCATAAAACAATATGGAGAGGATATTTGTTTCAAAATACAGCCTTTCAAAACTGAACCCTACACTGTGAGTGTGAAACGAGAAAGTAAGTAAAAAAGTTTTCAGTTTACAGATTCAGTGTTACTGAATGTACCATCTCTTTTGTAAGAAGCTTGGGACTTTTCTGTTGATATTTTATATAATCAGCGTTTCAGATTGAATTAGTCTAAAGTCCATTTCTATTCCCCCCCCCCTTTTTTTTTTAGTGCTAGATGGAAAGCTCTTGGTTTTGTTTGTAGCTGGAATTTTTCTGTTCCATTTTGCAAAAAGCCTGAGCAGGTGAGTACTAGCTGATGGTTTTTGACCTTCTTTCCCAAAGCCTGTGCATCTTTGGTCTGTTTTCTGAGCTACAGAGGCAGTTCTTTGGGAAAGTGAAATAAGGAAACTGAACATATACTTAAAACTTCTTCATACCATTTGTGTTTGGACAGATTGTGACATATCTTGGGTTGCTGCACTCTATTCGTCACTTAGCTGTGTTAGGGTCCTTGTATCCAAGCTTCCTGCACTGGGCGATGCCAAGACAATCCTCAGCAAGCAAGCTTGTGGATTCAGAGAAATTCTCTCTCCCTTCAGACCAGTGAGGTTAGCTGAATGCTAAACAGTGCTGCATGTATTACAAATTATGTCTTCCTGCAGCAAGAAGTGCTTAGGATGAGGTCATCTGGGGCCTTGTCTGCCTCCACCTTTGTGCCAGTCTTTCCCCATCATTCCTTTGATGCACATTTTGCATAGCATGTAAGGGAGGATACTTAATTGTTACAGCAAAACGTATGGCCCATGACTTCAAAGCTAAATGAGTCACAAATTAATTGTCAGGAGGCACCTCTAAAACAAGCAGAGCAGCAATAGATTTTATAGAGTTAACTGAATTAGAAAGTCAGTCTTTATAAATGAATAAGCTTAGAAAAAAAACTTGTGGGGGTTTTTTTTACATTTTAATTTTTGTTTTTCTTGCAGAAGCATATTGGTACATAGAAGAAAATGTAATTACTAGAAACTAGAAAGTCAATGACATCAGAAATAGTGTGAGCTTTAAAAAAACCAACAAAATCTCCTAGCCTGTAACAATTCCAGTGACCATAATTATCTGATGGGAATTTTTCCTTACACGTATTTAATATCTAAACTGGATCTGTTACCCATGTAACTACAACTCTGACTTACAGCTATGCTAAGTTCTTACTGAAGATCACTGGTGTTTTTACAAATGTTGGCATCTTAAGCAATTACAAATTATGCTTCTTATGGTATTCTCTTCTGTTCTCTTCCAGGAGTGCCAAGTTCTTTTACCTTTCTGGAATAATACTGGGTGTTCTTGCTCTGCTAGTCTTTGTCCTGTTGACACTTAAAAGGTTTATTCCAAGGGTAAATCTACATTTATAACACAAAATAACAATAATAATCAACATCATAATGTAGGAAGTGAAAACTGCAGAGCCAGATTCTGATCTTGCTCTGTTTTTGTGGCCAGGTAACTCCACTGAAATGACTGCAGGATTGCCTGCATCAAGTAAATATTATTAGGTCAGAATCAAGTTCTAGTTAGCTTGCTCCTGAGTTTAAAGTAAACAGGAGATCATTGCTGTACAAGAAGAGTTTATTCTGAAACATAAATTATTTTTATTGGACTGGAGCTAAGCTTACTTTTGAATCTATGAATCAGTCTAAATCAAAATGTATTTTTAGTGGCAACTGGGTCAGATTCTTTTCTGTTCACCAGAGACTATTCATTCCAAGGCAGATGTGAATTTTTCCTTTACGTTTACAAAATCTGTGCATTCCCACAGTGCTGCTGAGATGTGTTACTGGAAACACACTGCAATAGACTTATACCATGACACTGGGACATGATACACAGACACGGAGATGCAGTTGCTCCATTTAGAATTGATACTGTTTAACTGTAGTATGCAGAGCACTGTACTGTGGAAGTCTAACACAGATCATAAACCCTGGAGGTCTACTGAATGTCACATCTGGTTTTGCCTTTGAGTTCCCTTGCACACAATGGTCCTGATTCTGACTTGATGGGGTTTTTTTAACTTTTTTGTTGTTGTTGTTCTTTTTTTTAATTTCCAGCACAGTACCTTCTGGATCTTAATGAGTGGCTGCTGGATGTCCTCTCTCTATTTTATTTACTGCTTCAAAGAGAATATGCATTGGCTGTGGTCTGAACACAGAAACTCCTTGCTGGGTAAGAAAATTATCAAAAAAATGTGCTGCACATTTTGGTTTAATTTAGTGGTTAGATGAATACCTGCCAATAAAAAAACAAAATCGAGTGACTCATTTATGGAGTACTTTTTCATCCCATACCACAGTCGTTGGAATATTCCAAAGGTTCCTAATCCACTCAAATGATAATTTTCTCAACGTTATGTCATTAAATAAGGAGTTTGATATAGTGGGGCAGTAGCAGCTTTAAGAGCAGATTTTGCCTGCATTATTTGTTCATTGATTTGCCATTGCATACTTTCCCTGTAACAGCAAAAGGGCAGCAATACTGCTTTGTATTTTGCTGGATCTGGGAACTGGATGCATAAGTTGCTAACTGGATGTGGCTGCAGGGGCTGACAGATCTATGGATCTGGCACCTGCCTCAGTGTTCCTGCATGAGGAGAACCCATGTGCAGCTCACGGTGTTGGCTAAAAGCTGTTCATAGATCGCCCTGTGAACTCTTTGCATACTTTTGAAATACAAAGTACATACAACATAATGCAGGTATCTGCAAGACAACACAAGAAACAGCAGGCTATACTTTGCAGCAGTTGCAAGCTTTGTGAACCAAACTAGTAAAATTTATAGGGGTAGATCACATCTTTTTCTCCTCATCCTTCTTTTCTGTTTCTCCAGGGTATTTTCTGGCTGTGGGAATTATCAGCTTTGCCACTTGCTATCAGCACGGACCGCTTACCACTGAACTGAGCATAACCTTGTTCACATGGACGCTACAATTAACAGCCTTTGTCTTGATTTACTGTGGTGTCACCATACCTCAAGTTGCCTATGCAATAATGGCCCTCAGCCTCTGTTCAAAAGGCCTGTGTTACCCCCTCGGGGCTGCTTGTCACGTAGGCAGGTTTGTATGTGTTTGTGAATGTCCAACTCCCTGTATCACCAGGAAATACTGGAGCCTGATAATGAAAAAAACCCTTACACTTCAGTAATGATTTAGGAATTTCTAGTACTTTTGCATATTTTCAGCAAATATAAAGCTGCAGTAGAAAAGGTTTAAATCCCTGAGATGCAGGAATTTGATTACTTTCCATCTGGCAGTTTTAAGCATGAGTTTTGTTCTACAGAGAATGGAGAAACGTGACTGTGTTCTCAAGTACAAATGTAGCACCTTCTAGTCTGCAACATACAGCAACCAAAACATTTCTGTTTGGCTGATTGATAAGACTGCAGCAATACTGCCTTGGTTTCATGGGTAGAGAGAGAACCTGCAGGTAACTTGTTCTGAAACTTACGGGATAAACCAGCATACTGTCACCTAGGGAGCAGGTGTTAAAAAGTGACAGTCCTTGTAGGTTAGTGTAGAGCTCAGAGACTAAAAACATGTGTCCACAAAAATAACAGTTTCCACTGATTTTAATTTTCCAAGGTTGTTATCTTAGATAGACAGGTACTGTCTACCTTTAATTTGTGGAAACAATCTGTTATCACTGTGGAGACATCCACCCGTATTCCCAGAGCCCCATTTATATTGTGGCATTTGGAATGGGAACTGCTTGCAATACACAGACCTTAGTTTGCTAAGTATTTTCATTAGTAATATGGGAACAACATGTTTGCTCATCCTTGCATTTGAAGCATATTTTATCACAAATACCACACTCAAATTAAGATTCTAAGAAGTCCTGCCAATTTACATGTGTTTTTTACCTTCGCTGATGGAATCCAGGGTAGGAGTCTTTAGTGCAGACTGTTCATAGCTGTGGACTTCTGCTGAACTGCAGAGAACCTGGAAGCAGCAAAGGCTAGAACTGGCATAACCAAAAGCATAGAATACTTTTTTTCTTTTTTTTAGCATATTGTTTAGTTCTGAAGAACATAATTGCTTTGTTCTTGGGCTCTTTTTAGATGTTGAAGTGCGGATGGGGTTGAAGCTTTTTAAATTTAGGTAGAATTTATCATTTGTTGAAGACTGATTTCTACCTGCAGCTGAGAAGCACCAGTTGTTTCAAAACAAACATATAGGATCAATACTTACTTGATGTAAGCAGGTTCAGCTCACTCAGAAATCAGTAAGATTTGGCTACAGGTTCACAGAAGTCAGAACATACCTGTTTTACCCTGAAACACTGTAGTTTGTTTTCCACATGGACCTCTCTTTGTTTTTTCATGAACTGATGCTTCGTGAGCCAACAAGCAGTGAACTACAAACTTCTCTTAGGAGAATGACAAGGGGTGTTTTTTCCCTGTTTCAAAACACTGAGCAGTAGCACCAAACTGTGAGGCCATGATGCCAGATATACAGTTAGAGCAGCAGGTAACATCAGCATAACTAAGCATCTTACGTTATTTGTTGTTAAGATCAGTACTGATCCCACTGAGCCAGCAAGACCTTTACCATTTGACTTGAACAAGGGCTACAGATCATGCTTGCTTTACAGGGAAATCAGAGGAAAGTCGAATGCTGCTGGTTGCAGCAGGTGTTTTTATACAGAGCTGAAAGTTTTATGGGCATCCAGCCCTTGCTTATCTTAACTCATCACAACATTTAAATTGAAAGCAGTCGACAGAAGGGAACAGAACATGGCATACTTTCTAATTGATATCTAATTATATTATACATTGCTACGCAGCAGCTAAAAAAACATCAGATTGTAAACATTTTGGCCTCAGACTACTCAGTTTTGTAATTTAAAGCAAGATTTAGGAGAAGCGATCTAGTAAACAACATGAACAACTCGTAACAGAGCATTGCTTATCTTTGAAGTTAAATATGCAGGCTGGGTTTTGATTCAGCCCATGTCTCTGCACAGACACATTTTGCATATTGCACCTAAAAATGGCTGAGCAAGCAGCCGTCTATTTAATTCTATGAGATTTTAGTCCATGCATACACAATAAGGACCTGAACCAAAGCTCATCTGAAGCTCATTAGCTATCATTGTGTGGAATTCTACAACTTTGGTTAAGACCTAGGGTAAACAGGCTAGCAAATGTTAGACACCTTGTCCTAAAATTTTAATGCGAGAATGTAGCTTGTCCTCTTAAAAGGGTAGAAGTGATTAATGTGTTCTATGTGTGTGTGCATATATATGTTAATATATTAATAGCAGGTAGTAGAGAAAAAGGACAGACGATAATTATGTGCCAGAAGACTTTAGAAATACTAATTATTTTAATTTAATTCTAGAAAAATGAAGAACCACTTTAAATCCAAAAAGTTAGTGTTTAAGTACCTTACTGAAGAGGAGTATCGAGAACAAGGTGAAAGAGAAACTAACATGGCTCTGGAGGACCTACGCTCATTCTGCAGGAGCCCTGACTTCCCATCATGGTTAGCTGTATCCAAACTCCAGTCCCCACACAGGTAAGAAAATTTGGTCTCTGCAACAGGAGACACATTGCACAGATGCTGTTGCAGAGCAGACCCAAATGCTACTTCAGGCACTGTTCCAGGTGCGTTGATCTTACGTGCAGAGTGGCTTTATCCACTTTAGTAATCCCACTCAAAATCACAGCCATGTCTCTCAAGGATATTACTTGCTGGTGGTATCAAACCCTGTTTGTTCCTCTCTGACCCTAAATTACTCAAGAGTTTGCAGATGTTCACAGCTAATTCCTGGTAATGGCAGCTTTCCCTAAAATGTACAGGCTGCCTGCAGTGACTCTGCCATCTCCTACGCAGTGACTCAGGTGGCCATCTAACCAGTGAAATGCTCCTTTCTTCAGTTTCTAGAGCAGCACTGTGTAAAATTGGGGCAGGCTGAAGATACATGCTCAAATATTACCTGCATTAAGCTCTCCAACTGCAAGCCTGCACAGCCAAGAAGTCTTATTGCTTGAACTATCAACCAATACCTACGACTAAGAATACAGAGGGAAAAAAAAATCAGTGTCTAGGTCTAGGAAGTAGAACAGGTAGAAGAGCTACTCCAGATAAAGCTTAAGGGACAAATTTAAGACAAATATGGCTTCGGAAGGGAAGGGTCTGATAAATGCAGCCAGAAAATACTGCAGAATATAAAATTAATCATAATAGTAGTGTATTTCCATCAAAACTAAAACTTTGAGTTATCAGAAGCAGAGTTTCACATATTACCTACTCATAAAGGTTTGGCCCTTGCCACAAAACCAAGTATCACAATTTCAAAGGAGCCCGGTCAGCTTGGATTTTAATCGATAAAAAACTACAACTAGTTTCAGAACCTTCATCTTCCTTGGATGTGCACACAGACAGCCATTCTGCTAGGTTTTATAGATTTCCTGTTAAACCACCTTATTTTCTAAGATACTTGCATTCTAGAGCATGACTGAAAAATACAAAAAGTGAAAACTCACTGCAGTATTGCAAGACCAAATACTGACAAATGCACAAAACAAACAATTGGGACACATGTATTTCCTAGCCATTGCTTAGTTAATATGGTCCTTATAAACTCCTCACTATAAAAATACAAAAATAAAAAGAACAACCAACCAAAGTCTGATTTAAAATCGAGTACCCCTTCAAGCTTCCATTAAGCACCAGAAGATCATTCAACACAAGGCAAACGTGTAAAACACAGCCAGTCCAACTCTGTTCCCCATTTAGACTAACACTGCTTCCAAGAAGAGCGAGGTGACAACATTCATCTCGCAGAACTGTTAAGTCTAAAATGTAAATTATTGATTGGTTTACCAGAACTCCAGAATGTAGCTGCGTTTCCTCTTTTTTTACATTTCTCTGATGCTGTCGACACTTACCCAGGTGTCAGTTCTGCCGTCTGTTTTCACACGCTTGCCAGAAACCTCCAGCTCCATTCTCTCTTCAATGTAGCTGTCCACTGAAAGTAAGATCTGTGGCGAATTTAAGTGTAGGGACAGTGCTGAGTTCATGCTTTGTTCTGCCAGACCTCCAGTTTGGCATTTACTTGGAGCAGCTGCAGAATTCCCAGTCTGCAGCTCCAAGTTCACCAAAAGCCAGAATTTTTTGGTAAGACTTTAGCTCAGCTTGCCCAGAGCGTGCATGCAGCACAAGAAGCAAGGTGATAGCACAGCCATGTAGGAATGTAAAGTTCTAAGCCCTTTTCCTTTCATTAGCAGTGTCAACTTACCTGAATTCTCACAGCCTTTGTCTCAAATATGCTACAGCTTCAATTTATTTTTAGAAGCTGAAGTACCATCTATCCAACTGCACACATGCTTACTCTGGATTACCCCACCAGTACTGACAAGATGTGAAAACGAAGTTAGATCTTCTTGCTTAGTCACACGACCCTGCAGATGGCCACCAGAAGAGCAAAAGTTACTTATGCAGGAAAGACTGAAGACTGAAAAAAAAGATGAGGCAGGAAAACAAATCTTCAGGGTTGTTGCCGTCCGTTGTGATTTACTTTCTGCTGTTCAGGACTCCCTAGCTCATGCTGCAACTTCCCCTGATCTGCACGGCCAGTGGGCATGTACTTACAGCATCCCTGCTTAATTGGCAGCATCCCCTGCATTACAGTATTTTTTTCATTTCACTTCTCCCTTTAAAAATTTGTCAGGTTTGCAGGTTTTGTTCTGGGATCTCCCCACGTCTCACCTGCAGAAACAAAGGCGCACGATGAGGAATATGGCATTGGGAGCTTCTTTCTGGAGGAGCAGCTTTTTGAGACAAGGGCAGAACCTGAGCAAGATGATCCAGCCAATTCCATCCATGAAGGAGATGAGGAGGATGAAGATGAATTGCATAAACAAATTTCATTCCCATATGCTACTGAGTTGCTCTGAGGTTTGGGGAATAACCAAAAGATGGAGAGGGGGAAAACACATTTATCCTAGAAAGGAAGGATGCAGACTGCAAACTCACCCTTGGTGATTTCTTGTGGTTGCTGGTGGACAAACAAGAATTTTTGAAAAACCTATTTCCACTATCACTGATGTTGCCCAGTTAAAGCAACAGAAAGAAACCAAAGGGGCTGTTGAAGTGAAGAGGATTCTCATGCTATTGGTACTTCAACTAGGGAAGTAAATGTTGCTTATTTCCAAAGCAAGTACTGGCAGCAGCCTTTCCCACCAGGATGCCTTGTTTTTCTGAGGATACTACCTCTAGAAAAGAGAGAATCTCTTTTGGCCCTTTTCATTGTCACGTCCTCTGTGCTGAGCACTAGAGAGAGGGGAAGCCACTATTAATACTCTACTTTTACCAAGTACCCTATGTGTCAACAATTTTAGTAATGCTGTTGGTGTGCTGATAAACTATTTTTATTGTTTGTGAGACTTTTCAGTGCTAAAGATCCATAGAGAGTTAACATAGTTGAATGAGGTTTGCTTGCTCTTTTGGCTGGGCTTGCTGTCTGTTAGCTGCATTTTGCCTCTCCACCTTTGCTTGAAGCTCCCCTTCAGAATCCTGCCTGACTTTTCACCCTCTGCTTGTATTGTTCTGTTCTTGGTCTCTGCTCTGGTTACACTGCACTTCCTTCTTTCCATGTCTTTGTTTCTTCACATC
>NW_010296440.1:23215-30845 GCF_000700745.2 Antrostomus carolinensis | reverse complement strand
AACCTTTCCTCAGTCCTCTGCTTCTCCACCTCTGACAACCACAGATGATTTAGGAGAGGATTTCTGTCCCCACATGTATTTTTACTATTGCTTTCAATTTTACTGTCACCTTACCTCAGATGGATACTGCCCTCCATTCCAGGCCTCTGGACAGCCCAGAAAAGGCAACAAAGGCTGAGGCTGTTTCAGCTGCTTGGAGAAACTGCTGTCAACAGAGCTGGAGTGATGCTGTAACCATGTAATTGGGCTTACAGATAACCCACATACAGCTCCACTGTCCTACTCAGTAGTTTGCTCATTCAACAAAATGTGGAAAGTAATTCCTGGCAAAACAAGGAGGGAGGGATAGCTGGCTTCTACCTCCCCTTCTTTGGCTCCCTTTGGGACTTATCACAGGAGGTGTGTGGAGAGGAAAACAAAAGAACAGGGAGAGAAATTTGTCTTTCATCTTACATATTACACAGTCCTAGGCTGGGGAGTAGATCATGTCCCCTCAGTTCATCCACCTGGAGAGGTAATTTCCTTCTTTTGTTCTTTAGACTATCCCCATATTCTTCTATCCTCACCTTCCTGTTTGCCTTTACTGTCTCCAAACTGCAGAAAACAAAAGACCATTAATTCTGTCACCATCTGATCTTACAAGCCCACTAGTGCGGGTGGTGGGAAGCAGTGAGCTCTCCAGAAGGGCATTTCAGACAAGGATGTATTTGTTTTAAAAGGGATATCTGTTCTTTGTAATGTGCCCAGTGATGCAGCATGACTTGAGCAGTGCCTGCACTATTGTGGTTTCTCATTTTCCACTGCTGGACAAAGGAGAAAATCTGTTACCTCTAGCAGTGTTAAGAAGTGCTGCCGTACCACATTCCAAGAGCTCCTCTATAAAACAGGACTTGGAGCTGGTTCTTGAAAGCCATGCTTACATGGTCCTTCCTCCTTTACATTCCTTCATCATTGCTTCATTTTAAAAGAAACTCTTCCATTTTACAGTAGAGAGACACTTGACACCCTATTGTGCCATAAACTTATAAATACATAGGCAGCATCTACAGCATGTTTATCAGAGACAGTCCTGTCAAGCAGGTGATACAAATACATTCACCAGTAAGTCCACAACTTTCAAAAACAGAACAACAGAGTTCTGTTCAGGAAGGCCACTAGCACCAAGAGTCACCTCCAAGAGAGGCTGTTACTACCAAATTCATAGGTATATTGCCACCCACACTCTGAAGTCGGGCAAGTTCTGTCACTGGCAAGAAGCTGGAAGCATTAGCTATTGTGAAAACTGAGGAAAGCCTCATTATCTTTGATGGCTTGGGAGAAGGATGGAAACTCCTCCCTGAACAGTGATCTTACTAGACTGAAGATTTATTTTACCTTTGCCTGTGTTGCCATTGTGAAAATGAAGTACTTAAAATTATTAGATTAATCAAAAAAGGATACTTGAAGAGATGTCAATGTTAAATGTTTTTTGTATGTTCTAAAGTACACAGGTTTCTTAGTGTTCTTTGTAGTCAGCTAACAACTCACATCCATATGATTTGAGGCCAAGGGGGAGAATCAGATTTGTCCTAGCTTAAACTCACAGTTTTTCTGGATTTCCTCTCCTTACTGAGGTAGTGATGATTATTCTTCCGTAAGTACATAATACGTATTTATATGCAATAGCCCAGGTAATACATTAAGGTAATATTTTACCTAAGCAATACATTAAACAGAAAAGCCCCCCCAAAATAGGCAATTGCATTTTTCAGACACTGTCCCCTTTTCTAAATTACTTAGAACAGTACCAGGTACACCTACTCCAACAAGGAGGGGGAGAAATCGACCCACATTTTGTGTAGTTGTGAAGTCCCTCATTTGCCAGGGGATGGGTAAAATACAATCCAAAGCAGAGCAGGAAACTAAGTACATCCAAGACAGAAGTGCAGCAATGTATGAGAAAGATGAAGACTACTTTAGTGGGTAGCTGATCCTGACCTTAAAAAATCCTCCCAAGCCTGTTCCAACATTGGAAGCATTTGATAAACAAAACCCACTAAAACCAAGCGCTGTCATTTGAGCCGTTTGCCAACAGTGAGTTTACTTGCACACTGCTCCTGTGATAGATGGAGATTACAGAGGTTTACAGAAACACAGTTGTTAAGTACTGTACAGTGTTCAGCCAGAAAATCTGGGAACAGAATCTGTATGTTGATCCTTCGCCTTAACCATTGTGAAAGCCTTTCTTCCTTAATATAGGATATGGCTATATTTATCTTATGTTTCATGGTGTTTTAAAAAAAGTTAGAATTTCATATTTATTTTGTATTCACGGTACAGCATACTTGATATACTGTCTTGTACTTTCAAGATTTTTTTAAATAAAAGTATTTTTCAACGATGTGGTTCTCCTCCCTTATGCATTTACTCTCTTCAGAGCAGCAGGACGTATGACAAGGAAGAGTAAATTGGGTGTGTTTATGTCCTGAGGTTTTCCCCCTTGTTGGAGATTTAAGAAACAGTAACTATGCATTAGCTGGGGTTGCTCCAAATCTGACCTTCCCCTCTACTTCGAGTGCATCTCCCTGAAGGAACTTGCCATTCCTGTTCTCTGCTCTTGACAGATCCAAATCACCACAAAGCCAAATTCATAAAGTGACAGGTGAGGTCTGGCAGGTACACACATGCAAACAACAAAACAAAACTGAGATCTCTCCCTGTCACCGCTTTTGTATGTGTAAAATTTACACAGTTGAAATAGTAAAAACTGAACTGTCCTGCACCTAAAATAAAACTAAATTCCAGCCAAATGTGCCACTGTATAGGGCAGGTGTAATAGTGCAGATATAATCAGACACATCAATGGGAAGTATTTCCACACAAGCTGACATAACCCGCACTTAGGAGCCTCTATCTCAAAATTGCTAGGTGACAAACGTAATCCAGTTTTGACTTTCACTCATTATGTCCTCCACACTTCCATGTCAACCTGTTCATGATGCACACTGGTGTGCATCCCTTGCATCCTCCTCGCCCCACACAAGGAAGTGTGTGCCTAAGTCAGATTTTATCGTGAAACAGATTTTAATGCTGTGCAAGAGTAGTTCCCAGGCTCTCCAGGCAGTGAACCTAGCAAAAGGTCATTGCCATTGAACTACTTTAAATTCAAGTGATTATGTTCACTGCTGGCACCATAAGATGAGTAACCGTAATAAAAGTTCAGATTCATACTATTGAATACATTATGGATATTTTATATTTCTTACCACAGTTTTTACAGTTTCACAAATATCAAAACCCAGGTGTACATGTCCATTTTGCAACATAGAATGACTATACAATTCCAAAAAGAGCAGGCATTTCAGATACACAATTCTGAAGTGTAAACACAGTGTACAAGCTCTTCACCTCACGATTCAGGTGCTATGCAGTAGCAGCTGAGGTAACACCGTACAGCATGAACTCAACAAATGGCTGGTTTGCCTCCAGATGATTTTCAGCATCCTTCTGTCCTGTCACCTGTTCAGTCTTTAGTTCTCCCCCAAGTTATACAAACATATAATAAATACATTTCTGATTTTAAAGGACACTTAGACAAGTCATGAGGATTTACGTGAGTACAGTACATTTAAGTTCAAGTGCAATAAAAGTAACTAGTGGCTAGTCATCGATGTTTCTTTTTATTGTCTATGGTGTTGGTCCCAGGCACCACCAGAACACGGGTTGTTCTCAAAGCACAGCTACAGCACAGCTATGGGACACCCCTGCCCCCACGCTAACGGGATGTCAAAGTGGGTAAAGCTGTGCGCCCCCTTTCCTGCTTAGCTGCTGCCACCTTCCTCTCCCCCTAACCCTGTGCTCCTGTTAATCTTGCCTCTGGATCACCACACAGTCCCCCAGCACACGCCTTCCCCACGGAAGGCCTGATACATCACATACATCTGATTTCAAGGAGGGCTGAGCAATACTCACTCAGTCCCGCAGAAGCTGAGCGCTCGGAATCTCCCAGGAACAAGCTGTTCATATAAGCAAATAGGCCACAACACGATCCTGACTAACCCCCACCCCGCTCCCGACTCCTCCTTGAGCCCAAGGGTATCCCTCCAGCAGCAATTTTCACTATGCGCCAGCAAGTGAGCTGGCTGCAGTTAATATTGAAAAGCATAACAAAACATAATCCAAAGTCTTCCAGTTTCTTGACATTGGGCAAAGTAATTTCCTAAACATACTGCAATTTAGTTACATTTGCTTCCTCCTGAGACTCGCTCTAGTTGATTTCTGTGTCAACAACTTTGCCCCTATAATCCTAATCATTAAGATTTTTAGGTGATTCTTCCCTATCTCCCACCTTCCCCAGGCACTTAAAGCTTACTATTTTCTTAATAAATAACCACAGTAACTACACTGCATTAAATAAACCATTGTATAGATGATGAAATAAAAAACAAAAAGACAGTGTGTCCATTGAAACCCTTGATCAACCTCAGGTTGTGCAACTTTGATCAAAGATTCTTGTCTCAATACAACATCAAACCTAAAATTACCCAAACGCACACAACCTATGCCCAACTGAAGGGCTGCAAGCACGGAGGTTAACTTCTTCAGAAGCCGTCCTCCAGCTTTTTTGCTTCACTAAAACGCCAGTTCAAAATCATTGCTTTGCAGAACTAAACCTTTATCTCAAACAAGATAACATTAGCTTCAAAAACATATTCTTTGAATATGTGTGTGTTTTACTTAATCCATCACCATAATATAAAGATACACTTGCTAAAGCTACTCTGTTTCTGAGAAATCCCTACAGAGACAGTTTCATGCTGTTCCTATATTTATTGGATCCGATATTTTCTAATAGACTATGCAGGGAAATCCAGTTTCTCTCCTAAAAAGTCTTTAAATTTTATCTTGGGAACAAATTCAAAGAAAAAAAATTACCCAATCAGGTCACACACTCTGTGCCTCAACAAGTGAAGAGTGAACTCCCTTTTCCTGCAGGATGCAAAGAAATCTCATAGCACTTAGCTTTAGCAAAACAGCCAAGAATTCTTCCTACCGTTAGATCCAGCCACATCACTTCCTTCAAGAATTCCGAACTTTTGGCTTCCCTGCTCATGTTGCTCTGTGTAGTCATATGAATATTCTTTATATAGTTAAAAGCTTGCACTGCATCACATTATGATCGTTAAGATGAAGGAAGTCCTACTTTTGAGCTCCTACTCCAGCATTTCCCAGGTGAGAAGCAGAATTCCATGCACTGGATTTGGTAAGATGAGCGCATCTCAGGGCCCTGCAGCAGCAGGCTGAGCATCATGATCCGACACAAGGCGGTCGCCATCTACTTGGGAATCTGATGTTGCTGTAGGTGTTGGTGCTGAACGATTTCTGGACTGCCCAGAATCTATCGGATTTTGGGGTTGACTTGCTGAGCTGGCTGATGAAGCACTGCAATTCTCATTGATTTTCTAAAGAGAGGGGAAAGGATCACATGCAAAAAGTAAATACAAACACTCATGACACTGTCCCCAGTGGTATATCCCCAGATGCATTCAGGCACTTGGAAATTCACAAAGCACTTACTCTGAATGCCCGCAACATAATAAATCAAACTTAAAGAAGCCAAGCAAAAGTAGTACATTTAAATCCAGATGACACTAATAGCAAGCAGACAGTAGCTTACCTTCCATCTCTTTTCCTAACTGCACTTTCCCAAGAAGCATGCAAAAAACAAACTTGTTGTGTTTCAAGGGGAAAAAAAACAATTAAATGGACTTCAAAGTGTTCAGACAAGATCATTCCTTTGACCAAACAATTCTATACAATTTTTTTCATGCTCCTTAAATACAGCTTTCCTCAATAGCTCCCTCCCTCCCCAAGATACTGCTCAGACTTTTGCACAACTTTTGCAGCACTGATGTACAATTCCAACCAGCATACTCAAACAGGCCTTACTAATGAACATAAGAGCACATTTAAGCACCAGTTAGATTCCCCAGGGTTGAAACAGAAAGCCTTCACACTAACACATTTCACATTAGGAAACAACACACTATCTATGATTATTTGTTTTGCACTGAAGAATAGAGAATACGGCAAGCAGGTCCCTTTGCTTGAAGGAGTATCAGCAAGTAGCAGCAAAATTGAGCCAAAATCTTGAAGTAAGGAAGAATAATTTTTGTCATTAATTCCACTTTCTGTGCCCTGGCCCTCCTTCCAAGTGATTTATTTTCATTTTAAGGAGGCAATTTAACAAATTTAATAAGAGAGCTGGGCAGCCTTTTTCTAGTTTCAGTATTTTAGTATCACCAGCCTAAAATGAATGACTGAGGACAAAACCTGAAGTGTTTTGGAGCAGGTTTGCCCATTTGGGACACAAACATTGATAAGAGATTCTGGAAAATACAGATGATAAAGAAAATAATACAAGGAGGTGCACTGAATTTTGGCACATCAACAAGACCTACTTTTATATCTGCACTGTATTTTTACAGGAAGGAAAGTATAGTGAAGAGATTACGTGCCACAGAGATGCCAAGAGGCACAAAAGCCTTTCTGGCCTCTTCACAGTTCTCAGTGAAGCGGCTGGGTCGTGGCCAGCAGTGTTGGGACAGGTCCCTCTGAGACGCCACACAACTGCAAAACATTCTTTTCTTGCCACGTTAGTTATGTGAGTTCTGTGTGACTGCTTTCCTCTGATTTAAAAGGGGACAGCTTATGCTAACCAAGATGCTCAGGATATTTACCAACGGGAAACAAGAGCAGTTTGTCTGGAGAAATTACTTTGATGCCAGAGACCCTGCGATAACCTCAGTGTCACTATAAAAAAACGTTCCTTGACTCAGGGAAGCTTAAAAACAAATAAAAACCCCAACCCAGCCAACCTAAAGCAGACAGGTCTGTAAATGTATTCTCAAGAATAAAGACAAATAAGAAAAGCAAGAGTTTGCTGACCAGGTGAAATTCCTACACACTCTGCTCTGCTGATTCACACTCATGTTCCAAATTACCGATTTCTAAAGACAGCAGTTGTGGAAAAAGCATTTCTGTGTTTACATCAACTAGGTGCGTAAGAAGGAACCTCACCCGCTCCTTCCAGACAGGTACACACAGTGGTTTTAATATTAACCATGCTGTTCTAAAACCTGCACTGACAGCACTTCCCTCCTTGGCTTAAGCAGTACACTTCAGCTCCATTCTGAAAGGCACATCTAAACATTAGATGATAGTTCAAGATCCAAGCCCATCCAATCACTAATGAAGCTAAAGGTATTAAAAAGGTACTTTGGGAGGAGAAGGGAGATTGTGTAAAGTAAGCATCAGCAATTAGACATTTTAAGTCATGGAATGGCTCTTATCTGGTGTAATTCTAGATTAAAAAAAGATATTAACTTTATTTGAACCGAAGGCTCTGTGTCCCATCAGTAGTTGTCTGGAAGACCTGTTCCTGACACCATGTTGATGTTTGACAGCATCACTCAAGGAAGCAAAACTAAATAAAAATAATTTTACACTCTGTTGAGCAGCTGTGCATCTTTATGTTCAATTATCACCTTGTAAATAAACTAATATGAAAACAAATGTAAACTTAAAGGGAATTCAAATATATCCAAGTCAGTAAATAGAGTCTCTTTCTACGTCTCTCTCTCTCTCTCTC
>NW_010296440.1:0-23171 GCF_000700745.2 Antrostomus carolinensis | reverse complement strand
TTCCTGCTGTACTATACATAGAAAACAACTCTATTGCATGCAGTATCTCAACTACCGTGTCACAACTTCAAGCTGACAGAGAATACCTGCCAGGTACTAACAGATTTACATAGCCATAAAGGTCTTCAAGCATCTAACAAATACTTAAGAACTTCCTCTGTACATTAGAAGATTACCTGCAAAGGCTGATTCTCTGGAGTTGGGTTGGTTTTGGATAGTTTAACCATCTCTTTTATCTGGTAGACAGCATAAGCTAAGGTGACCCAAGGAGAAGAGCTGATGCCCCAGGCAGGCTTGTTCACATCCTCTTGCTCTTCTTGGTGTTTAGTTTTCTTTAGAGGGAGTCTGGGCTCAGTGCGAGGCATGATATCTTCTGATTGCTGTTGTACAAGGTCAATAGTTGCTATGGGAACAGGACTGGAAGGCACTGGGATCCTTTCTGCCAGCATTGTCTTTTCTGAAGTTTAAAACAAAATAGTCACTGGCAAAAGCCAACAAGCTTAAAAAAAAAAAAAAAAGTGAAGCAAACAATGAACACAAAGTGTTTCTTGCTTTCATAACATGGTTATCACTGTACTGCAAGCAGAACACTGGCACAGCCAGGAGTGAGACACGCCACAATCTAGTCAGGAAAACACGACGTGGATGTTGTCCTTACAAGCAAGGCTGTTCTGCAACTGCAGTGAGGCATTTTAAGATGGCTGCATAAACAGGAGGGGCAAATGAGTATGAAGTGGTTCATTTGTTCCCAGCTAGCTATTAGAAATAACCTATTTTCATGTTACATGGAAATTTAAGTCATTTTCATGTTACATGCAAACTGAAAGTAAGTCTTGTAGACCTGTAGCAAACTTATTTCTCTGCATCAAGCCTGCATCTTACAACTCACTTGTACTCAAAACTAAACGCTGGCTTCAAACAGGAACTATTTGGTGAAGTCCCACGGCCTACATCATCAGAACAGCTATTTCTGATCTTAAAGTTTCTAAACTACTGATATGATTTAAATTAAGTTGTTCTATGTCTTCACCTTCTTTTTCATCCACATCATTTTATTTAAGAAACAAACCATCCCTCCATAGTAACTGAAATGAAGTTACACAGTTAGTGAGAAAAGAACAAGGTTAGTGACACACTGGAAGAGACAAAATATCTGTTGCAGAGTTTCAGGTGAAAAAAGAAATCCTCCCAACAGATCTTTACATCTAAGGTCTTTTCATAATCTGAAATAGTTTTCATAGCTGTCTTGAAATGTCACCCATAAAATGACTGTAATGATGCAACACAATGTGCCTTAGAATCTTGACAAGCCAGAGTATGTATATACAAAAAGTAATTAAACCGACTGTTAGAAACTGTTGGGTATTTGAAGTAATAGCTGTATGTCGCCTGTGAATCTATAAATAACACATACTGTAAATTTTGAGAAAATATTTTTTCCTGAGTAGAAGTATTTTACCAATTAAAAAGATTGGTTTTTTGGGTTTTTTTTTTTCAAAATTGTAAAATCCTATTTTGTTTGCAGACTCTTAGATAGTATTGGATATTTTAAGCAATGGCTGGATGTTCTCTAGTGATGAAGAAATTAAGAGACTAATCCTGCACACATTTGACCACATGCTTAGTTTTACTCATCCAACTGGTCTTGTTGAAAGCAACCTAATTACTGCTATGCTTAAAATTAAGATACACACTCTGAAGATGGGTACTGTGTATTAAATGAAAACCAAAGACTGAAACAAACTAAATAGAATAAAGCCACTAAGACCAAACTATTATTTCGTAGGTTCACATGTAATTCACCAAAAGCTGATGGGAAACTGAAGCAGAAAATATCCTTTTCACCTTTCCATGTTTTGCCACTATTATATGAACAGAGGTGAAGAAAAATCTACCAAAATAAATATTTGAACACTTCAGTACAGGCAACTTGATAACTAGTCAAGGACAATTAATTTAATATTCCAGCTAAAGAAAACTAACTTTCATTTCATACCCAAAGCTTATAGTGGAAAGTAACATTTGGATAAAAAGCAGCTCAAAAATTCATGCCTTTTCAGAATTTGACACAGTTTTTTTGTCTTTGTAAGAACTGTACTTATGCTAAACCCTTAACTTTGTACAAAGTATTTAATTTTTAGTTAGCCTTTATATTAATAAAAGTGGAGATTAAGAAGTTCAAGTTCCACCTGAGGGGAGATTTCTCAGGTGCCAGAACAGAACTGAGGCAGCTATAAATGTCTGTGTCCTCTGAAGCAATCTCTCCAATTTCTGGCAGAAGTGGCTTGCATTGGTAGAATATGAGAGCAAAGCAGTGGTCAAAGTGACCTTAAAGAACTGATGCAACTGAAATGACTCACTATAGCTCTTAAGACTAACCTAAGGGACTCCTGGGACTGAGAAGACATACAGGTAGTAAAATATGTTATGCTTTCCTTCTGTTGATATCCTAGAGCTCAATGCTGCCCTTCTTACAGCATCATCACACCACTTCCATTTCTAACATTGCTCAGGAAAAAGCTTCTCACTAGAAAACAAACCGTTTTGTCAAAATCTGAGTAAAGACACCAAACATACAAAATTAAAGCTGCAGGGAGCAGCTTCTGAGATACCTTTTAATCACTAACTCTAACTTTGCAGTATCTCAGTGACATGAATATTTACCTTCTTCTTCATCACGAACCAACAGCCACTGGATCAGTGCAAACAGAAGAAGAATCACTAAACAAGCCATTCCTATTCCTCTGAATGTGGCAGCAGGACCTGTAATGAGATGTAATTTTTTTCTAAATTGAGGATCTACTTGATAAAACGAGTCAGCATTATGCACTCCTTGAGTATATACTGTCCCATGCAGACTCTTATTAGCTTGTTTCATTACATTTTCCTCCTCCAACACTTCTTCAACAGGCTTTGCAAAGGATTTTCAACCAAGTAATTAGATTCTCATTTGTTCATCAAGAGGCTGCATACTATCAACCTGTTCTCTCACAAAGGATTAATTCATCTTACTTATAGATCAGGTTGGAGATTTGCTCACACAGTACTAAAAATATCTAGGCATAGCATATTTAACCAATCTGAAACGCTGACAGGACAAAGCCATAAGCAACCTGGTCCAAATTCAGTGCTGACCTTGCTTTGATCAGGGGCCTGGACTGGAGATCTCCTGATGTCCCTCCCAGCCTGAGCAGTTCTATGATTCCATGATTTATACAAAGTGTATTACTCTTTAAAACATACCAATACCTTAAGCATAAATAAGTTTAAAGCTGGTAGTTCAGGAAAACCAGAACTTCAATACATAAAATAAAAATCTTCAATACACTTTTTGCTTACCGAAGTAATTGACCAGAACCCCTCCAACCATAGCCCCGCATCCTCTGCCCAGACCCAAGTGGAGACCTTGCAGGATTCCCTGGGCTGACGTTCTCAGCTCCGGAGGCACTGCTGCGCTAAGGTACGATATACAAGCTGCCCATATAGCCGCATGTGTGACACCTAGAGAGATGAGACATTGTGAAGAGTACAGGGTCCAGGGCATACTAACACAACATCAGAGCAACTGCACTCATCAGCTGGAGCATGCGTTGGAGAAAAACAACAACATCCCTTCACTGGCAAATGCCTGGGAAGTACAAACCAGCTTTTGGTAATGTGATACTGGCAGCCAGGCCACAGGGAGACATGACGACTCCTTCTGCTCCAGAGTCTGTCAATAGCTCTTTCTCCCTCTAAGATGACCTCACTTCTCTTCTTGAGACACAGTCCCAGGGAAGATAAAATCAAGTGCCTGAAACGCCTCTCTGCCAGATTTCTTGTCCCAGGGCATCTGAAATACGGTTCTGCTTTCATAAGCTGCAGGGAATTAAAGCATTGATGCCTCTCAGCAGTCTCCTTACTGCCACAATGAAGGCAGTGCAAAGGTCACAAAATCCAAGCAATATCAGAGATATCAATGTAATTTCAGAGGCAAGAATTAATCCCCTCCTGCCCTTCTCACTCTCCCCAAAAACCAACCGCCTCCAAGCAAACTCTTCCTGAACTCAACACCAACACGCTCCGCATTTAGCGCTGAACGGTCTGGATGGAAAAAACACACAGGCTCCTCAGGGCAGACCAAAGATGCCGATTTTCACGCCTGCTGTTTGGAGGCAGAGTCAGCACGCCCTTCCTCCTGCTATGACTGCATCCTGCGTAGGCACTGCCGCACGCTGCTGCCGCCTCCAGTGTCACCCACTCCAGATCCCGGGACTGAGGTCCTCACTGCTATAAACAACGGCCACGTATCCATGACAGCCCCAGCTCCCTAACAGAGATTCTGGAAGTCTCTATCTGGCAAGTGCCTTGTAGATTCAGGGTTATGAACATCTTTTCCTACCGCAGGAGGACAGCAAGGAGAATGACCACCGGCGTGCAGAAACAGGCTGCAGGTGGAGCCCTCGCCTTTGAGCACCTGCTTGGTGGGGGGTTTTTGTGGAGTGGGGAAGGACAGGACAGGAAAAGGCAGGGTTGCACAGAAGTTGGAAAAACAAAACAGTTTTGCAGCTCATCCCACATTAAATAAGCCTGAACTATTTTGCCACCTTCAGATTGAGTGGGAATATTTTTTTCTTATTTGAGTGGTATTAAAAATAGTCATCACAGCTTACCAATGCCTAAGCTCTACTGCCTTGGTTTTAAAAAAATGTCAGCACAACTGATGATTCAGTCAACATGTTTGTCTTCTACACTTGACTTACTAATGAACAGTTGGCCACTCAATAATTACTTAGGCACTTAGGCTGAAGATTCATAAGAGCAAGTAAACGCATGATTTTGTAACGTACTGATAGAATAACTTGGATTTTGCTTAGCTGTAAAATGATAAATGGCACTGTACAGAACTGATACAGTTCAGGTACAGACATGTTAGATGTCCACGAGGTTGTACAGTTCAATTTAATTACAGATCTACATAGAAACTTCTCAAGTCTTGGTTTTGGAAAGGGGCCATGTTTATACATTGCAGAGCTGGTTTTGGTAATGGTACATCATCTTCTTACCTTGCCATTTACAGTTTAAGGCATTAAAACACACAGATTTTCCATCTGAAAAGCTCAGAGTTTTAAAACTGACTGAATATCTACTTTTTCAAAATGCAGAACTATGTATGCATTGAAACTAGCAACCAAGAATAGTCCCAATAAAAAGGCAAAGCTGATATAATATACATCACGTGGTTTTTGTTTTAGAAAGGATATCAATTAATGTAAAACATTCCGTTTTATCAGCTGTTAAAGAGTAAGTCAAGTTTTAAAGCCAGGCAAATCAAAAACACATCAGAAATTATCTGAACCGTGAAGCACAACACCACTGTATTTGTTTGAAAACAAAAGGCCATAACTTAACCAACAGGTTCTTGAATGTGTTCACCTTTACTAGGCAATCCAGACAGAACACAGTGTTTCCAGTTCCTCTGAAAACAAATCCATACCTTTAAACCAGCTTATTTCACTTGCCTTTAAATGAACAAGGACTTTTAAAATTTTTTTAGTATGTGTACATTACTAATGTGATTTTTATTGTAATTATTAACACAACAGTAACTATTTGGAACAGTTTTTACAACTTTTATAAGAAGTCTGGTCTGAATAACTGCCAACCACAATTTTTTTAAAAATAAACTGTTTGCAAAATATATATTGTGACTTTATTTGCTAAAATCATTAACCACCATTTCATCATCTGGACTACTGTTCCAATAAGTGTAATAACCCCAGTGTTATGCTTAGAATAATAATGTTTAGCAAACTTAGGGCAATTTATATATAAACCAAGAGCTGAAGATTTGGGGAATCAAATTTATTTAAAGAGAGATATATCCTAATTATCGCCAGTTAGACTCAAGCTTTTTCGCTCTCTAGACATAATGGTGTTGCTGCAGCATCAGTAGGAGTCACTTCTTAGAATAGTACTTGTTTTGGCATTTGTTGGGTAACTGCCAAGTGAAAATAGGAAAGTTTGAGGTTATCAATATAGTTTTGTAATTTAGAAAATTGCTGTTACACAAATTGGTGAGCTAGCATAGCTGTTACCAGAGAATTGGGATCATTGCTTTGGAACAATAAGTTGCAGCTAACTAGCATATCCAAATTTAATCTGTTAAGTGCAAAATGAACAAGATTGCTTGTGTGTTTGCAGACTGATGACATATATACACAATATACACATTTGCCTATGAGGATGCCTTGAAATTTTCAGTTATTAAAGATTCAGTCTAAGCTCTTACTTTCAGACATTGCACGTGCAGGTCAATACAGCATTATAAGGTCAAAACTCTAAATTAAGAAGTGAGTTTAAATCTCCTCATTTGCTCCTTTCAGAGTGCAACCCACTTAAAGAGTCCTCCCCACCCCAGTTTCAGACAGCAACTGAAACACGGCATGGTTCTTATTACAATCAATAGATGCAGATTGCAGAAACATCTTCCAGAAATCTCTCCATGCCCTTCAGCGCAGCACATGGGGATAGTCCTTCTTGCATTGCAGAAATGTATTAAAAAGAAAAATAAATTATTTACAAAGGTCAGCTGAAACTGTTGACTTTAAAACCTCTCCAGCTGATGGAACTAGAATTTACACAGAATTTGACAGCTTCCTGGAAAAAGTTATGTACAATTATAACAAGGACTTCACCAAGGGATTTAAAAGACCTATCAACTTGACGCAGCCATGTGGCCCACACAGTACCCATGTGTTCTGCACAATCTACTCTTTTTTTGTTTTTAAATACTCCTAACCTTACATATGCAAAGCAGCTACAACTCTTACCTCCCTCTGCCAACAAACTCTCTTAAAAAAAAAAAAAAAAGAGCTTCCACCTCACCAAATTTCATTAAGGTGTCACCTCTTATCCCTATGGAGAGATTCAGTGGATGCGTAGGAAAGAAGGCAGAGCCCAAAGTTACAGGATTTGGCAACTGCTGCAAAAGAAATAATGAATCAGGAAGAGGTTAAAAGTGGTAAGAGCAAGGAGGGGAAAAGAAAAAAAAAGAGGGGGGGGGAAGTCAACAGTACTTCTAAAAAGATAAAACTTGGTCTCCCATTCCACAACACTGAATGAGGTTACTGGAAGATAACTACTGTAGTGGCAGTAATTAGACACACGTACAGTGCAGCTATGGACTGCACAGACACTAATAAACCATGTCAGATGCAGGCTGAAAAGTGCACGTAGAACACAAAGAGGCTTTTGGGGGGGAGAGGAGTGTATGTGTGTGTGTTTGGTTTGGTTTGAACTTTCTCATTTGCTGACTATAAATAACTGCAAATAGCAAGATTAACCCAAGTGTACATGACTCAGCAGTGTCTAGATATGGAGAAAGTCTGGCAGATAAATTTATGGGGAAGTATTATTTATTACTGAAGGTCCTTAGTTTTTTCTTTAAATCTCGATTACTCAAGATTACACCACTCAAAAAACATACAAAACGGCTCCCTCAGAGCCTCGCTGTAAAACTACGTATTAAGCAATTCATATTGAAATTTCAGCAGAATAAAAAAAGAGATTCAACGTAAAAGAAACTTTTTTCTCAGCCATGACTATAGGATGCTTCTGGGCACAAACTTACGGCTGTATTGTTGAGACACAAGTTTTTTTTCCTAAATTTTGAGTTGAAGTGTCTTTGAAACAGGATTACCTAGAAAGTAATATCCAAAACTTTGTATTCGTTGGTTGTTCCCCCTAGATGTTTAAGCAGGCAAGAGTATGAAATATATACATTCTTCAGGTTCTTTGCAATATTTTCATATTTAACACTTGGTACGAATGAAGTAGCAATGCAATAGTTGTGGTTCAGGGGTTTTTTAATAACAAAATTCAGAAGCTTGCCGTTCTGGCAATTTTAATACAAAACCTCTTTTTGTTAGCAGGGAGGGAAGGAGTCAGGACATAAACACATTTCTTTCTACATCTGTGTAGAGATTGACACAGTTGTCTCCAATGGCATTTTATAACTCAAGTTAAAATCTACCTTACAAAGGTTTCTGTAAATATAATAAAAATGTGAGTGCAAATTCAAGTTACGTTGCACATAGAAGAATAAAACTTCTAAGTATAATATGTGGAAAATTTTTTTAGTACTATTGTACTGGTTTTGACAAGTGGTACCCACTGAAGAATAAAACTTCTAAGTATAATATGTGGAGTATTGTACTGGTTTTGACAAGTGGTACCCACAACAAAGGCCCTAAAGAATGTCACAAAATTTAAAATAAAACAATTTATACTTTAACATTGCAATGAAAGTCTTACAGACTTCTTTGACAATACAACTTGAAAACGGGGCTCAAATTACTTTTCATAGATCACATCTTTGTCCTTCTAATTAAATTATTTAAAGGGCAAGTGTCTTAAAGAAGCTCTATGAGCACAAAGCTATTGAAAGAAATTCCTCCCCAGCTATGAAAAAAAGAAAATTCTACAGTCTAAAGGTATTGATTGAACAATACCACTGAAAAACTACAAAATATTCAACAGAGACAGAATGACCCAGACTATGGGGGGTTTTGGGTTGTTTTTTTTTGTGTGTGTGTTGGGTTTTTTTTACTGCATCCTTTCAAGAACTGTGACCTTTCACATTTAATGAAGTTCACATTTACCACCAAACAGGATTTACAGTAGGTGTGTACCCAGCTCGTGCTTCTGTCTCTTTGTTTAGTTAAAGGGTGTGTTAGTCTCGCACAGTTCTGTTTGAATAAACAGAGAACTGTGCACAATCAAATGCTAACCCACCCTTTTGACGTCAAATATTTCCCAAGATAAACAGTAATGTTTTATGAACCTGGGAATTCTGGGATATTTGAGGTCAAAAAAATAGATAAATAACATTTTTACTTAGCCACAGTTGACTTGAAAACAAGATATATGTAAGCACCTGATGTTATAGTGGAGGGGCATTACTGCACTGTCTTACCTTGAAGTACTTCCATCGGAAGAACAGTCCAGGCGTTTTCCAGATACGAGATGTAAATGTATCGAGCTGTATTACAGGCAAGACCAATATAAAGCACTCTAAAGGAAATAAGGAGAAGAGAAATCAGGCAGTCTGCACTTTCCTTTTTTGGTATGTTATAATATACCTTACTGCTTTGGAAATCATTGGCATGTGTACAGTTTGCCAGTCTAAAGCATTCGCTCAACACAAAATATATTCTTTAAGTCCTGCACCCAAACATAAACTCTCCTCTTGTCCACTTCAAACATATATTCAAACTGAGGCTTAAGTTAAAGCTTTCTTCAAATTCCTAATGGGGAAAAAAAAAATTCAAAGGGACAGCAGATCCACTGAGCTTTTACCTAAACTTTGTAGTTTCATGCCATGCTCTACACAGGGTTGTATTTCAGAGAACCTATTTCTAAGCACATTCAACATCCCTTCCAAGTAATCTTATTTTCTAATCATTCAGAGATTCATTCTCCCATTTTAATGTAAGCCTGGTGCAGGTTTGTATTAGATGAATTAATTTTACTCCAATTAATATAAGTTTATAGTCCCAGTATCTGCAAACTGCTCAGAACTACTCTAAAAACACATCCCACAGAAGCAATATGGTTTATGAAAACATGCCTCAGGATAAAACTTAACCATCCTGTTAAAAAGCAGCAGATGCTGCATCTCAGAACGGAGAGGGAAAAAAGCTCTTACAACAGTTTTTGAACAATGAAGTGCAAAGACTATTTCTGCAGTGCATTTCCCTTTGCACATTTAACCTGATAACTTTTCCCTTCCAGTTTTCAGATTTAGCTTAGTTTACATCTGGGGTGCTTATTCATCCACCTATCTTTCTCTTATTTTTAGATGGATCTTAGGAAACAAAGACTTAATTCAAAACAGGTTTTGAGCTTGAAAAAAAGATGCTATTGCAATCTTTAAAGTAATTTTTTCCAGGACACGGATTATTTATTGTCCAAACATGACTTCTCGGTTGACACCTGGTTTGGCACAAGTAAAACAATTAAGGTGTAAGCACAGACACTGTGAAAGGGTTCATCATTCTTTGTGCATTTTTTTAATTTGTTATTCTACAAAAGCACACTGAGATTTAATTAAATGGTACACAGCCACCAAAAAAATCTAGAGTGAGATGCAATCATAAAAATGTGGCATCTTGTTAACATTTGACGCCTCTGAATATACACATTGACAGCTAAAATACCAGTACCAGAGTTTCCATCATGTTGGTGATAAAATACATTCAAAGTTATAAAGACAGGTCTGTGTTTTTCACAACACCACGGATTTACAGAAGACAATATATTTTACTTTCAGCAAGTTGGGTAAGCTTGCAGGAAGTTCTCCCCACCCCCAAATCACACATCAGACTATGCTGTGTTGCTTTCAGATACATGTAAGGTCCATGGATAGGTGGTTTAAGCTGCCTTTCAGCAACACAAGCCCAAGACGGGAAGCCATGAAAAAGTTCAGTATTCTACAATAAAGATAACAAACTTGTTCTTCGCGTCACGCATCATTAATTTCATCTCCCCCTTTAATTATTCCCACTGTTCCAAACAAAAAACTTAGTTCCTTTCAAAGCCACAACTTAATGTAATTCTTATGTACAATCGCATTTCTAATGTGTATCAGGACACATTTGCCACAAAAGCTAAGCAAATATAAAAGGTCTGCAGGCTCCTTGCTTCATTCCCCTACTAGTAAGGCCCAGGGTGATGCACACTCTTGGGGATACAAAGGAATCAATCACCTCACCGTATACTTGTTCCTCCTCACGAGCAGTACAGATGCGCCCAGCTCTCTGCTTAGGAACAGTTCTTGCCAGCCTAATTTCACTTTTGCCTAGCAAAAACGTTGCCTGTACACCAAGAACCAACTTCTCACCTCAGCTGTTCCCTATCACAGCCAGCCAGAGATGTGGAAAGGTCTCCTCCTGCTTCAGTTTTTCCATCACCACTAACACATTCAGCTACCTGTGCTTTCCCACCATGTTACACTTGTGGAAAGATTTGGATTCAGAGTTTAAGAGCAGCAATTTAGTCAGGTTCTACCTTCTAATTTTTTTAGAATATGTACAGAGTTTTAGTTAGATTACACCTTATGAAGATTTCTATAATTATGTTTTCAGAGGGGTACATCACAGGAGAACTTTTGTGTATTTGCAGAGTCTTCTCAAAAATGTACTTAGAATAATCACTTAGGCTCTTTATCAAACCCAAATGGATAATGTAAACAGATGTTCCTTATGAACCCCATATGCAGTATCCACAGAGACACCATATTCAATTTACAGGTTAAACATTTAAGGCACTGAATCTATATTTATGTTAAGGAGACTAAGCTGTTTACAGCCATGACTACCAGTCTCTGCTTCCTATAAAAACTCACATGCTGGAATTATGGTCAGACAAACACATTCAAGCTTAACCTCAAAGTAGGGGGTTATTTTCAGAGATTAACATCATCTTTGTAAACTAAATGGCAGTTAGGAGTGCTTCTACACAGGATACCACTCAACAACGGTGTCTAAATATTTGATAGCCAGTTTTGTACGCTTTTCCATCACAGCATCTTCTCAAAGAACTTGTGGCCTTCACCACACTTTCTGATTAACTTATTTCTTTTTAACTCTTTAGTTTACTTTTAAAGGAAAATCTACTCTGTAATCTCTCAGATGGTGGCTGGAGGAGACATTTAAAAAAATGCCCTTCTAACATCTGCAATAGTTTCGCCTCCTCTTTGAACAAACCATGCATTATACAAAATTCAAAAAGTACAAGAAGAAAGGCAACCAGAAGGAGACATCTCAAACTGTGATGACTAATTACAAGTTAAGTATTAGATAACATTAACATATGACTAATGTGCATTTCCCAGGTGTAGGTACAAAGAATGTTGTTTCATTGTAAATAGGAGCTTGTGTTTAAACAACTTAATCTTGATCCAATCTTGGCTTCATGGGCTTAAAAGTGCAAAGAAAAAAAAAAAAAGATGAGTTCATCCTGTACATCATCTTTTTACTGGCCAGTGCTCCTTCTATTTCATCTTCTTCACAAGCCTACCATTCTTTTGTTTTTCGTTCTTCCTCTAGTTGAAGGCAAAGCGTGAATTTTGTACTATAAAAATATACATTGAAAGAGCATAACCAAGCTACATTTAGCTATCAAGATTGTGATCTGTTCTCACCACTCCTCCATCACCATATCCCTCCTCTAATCTTTGCACGCAAGGTGTCTTATATTGTCATACTAATTATTGTCAAATTTAGAGATTAAATGACTGGCTCAAAGTAAAGAGATCCTCCTCAGTTTAAAGGAAGAAAAAACCCCATCTTCTAAGTAATCTCTCAAATTGCCATGCTAAGCATCTCAAACATTTTCAGTAGAGGTCAAATGAATCAAAAAATTCATCCCAATAAAAGCAAAACAAAACAAACCAAAGATCAAAACCACAGTACGGAATGCACAAAAGGAACAGTGCAGACATTTTAAAAATACTTGCAACTCAATGACTGTATGATTATAAACAGGACATTTGGAAAGGACATGATGCTGACAGCACACAGATCTCTGTGCTCAGTTACACACAGTACCTGAGTAAATACAAAAAAACATCTTTACGTCTTCATTAACTCGGATTCTCCTGCCATCTCTCCTCCCCTAAGTTGTTTTTAAAGAGTAGTGAAGGGATTTAGAATATGCAGAAATGAAGTCAATTGTGAATTTAGTGGAAAACAATACTAACATGCTGGAAGTAATGAGCTTCCCTTCCACAAGGCAAAACACTACAGGAGAAGCCCTGCACAGCCATCTCACTTCAGTAGCTGACACACGCAGCTGCAACTAAAGAAGAAAGCAAGGAACTGAAGTAGTAAGTGACACTACCAGGCTGCAACCTCATTCTGCCAACACCCAGAGTCCGATTACGACAGCACGGATACAGGAGGTGCTCACCTCGCTTCTTCATCTCATCCTCCTCCCCTCTCAGCATGCAAGTGACACTTTTCCAGGCTACTATGGGGCCAAAGAACTGCCCCACAAGGAGAAGCAGGCTAAAGCAGGTTTTCAGAATGCTGCTACTCATCAGGGAAAAAATTGTAAAATTAATGGTATTTATATGTCAAAACAGACAATCCTTGAGTGGGTGGAGATTTGTAAAGATCTGTAAGAGTTTCGTGTCAGTGAACTAAGATGTCTTCTAGAACTGTCTGCAAAACTACAGTGCCAGGCATAATGCACATACTAACACGCAACTAAAGAGCAAAGGAAGCATTTCCAGCCCCTAAAATAATAATAAGAAACTCCATCAGGCAAGCTACATAACTGAGCAGGACTCAGAATTTTAAAATCATAGAACGGTTTGGATTGGAAGGGACCTCAAAGATCATCTAGTTCCAACCCCTCTGCCATCAGCAGGGACACCTTCCACTAGATCAGGTTGCTCAAAGCCTCATCCAGCCTGGCCTTGAACACTTCCAGGGAGGGGGCATCCATAACTTCCTTGGGCAACCTGTTCCAGTGTCTGACCACCCTCACAGTGAAAAGGATTAACTTGAATTTCACTTTCTAACACAAAGTCCTGAAATTCAACATTTTTTGTATAGCTTTTCAATTATTGCTAACATCTT
Organism: Antrostomus carolinensis; assembly: GCF_000700745.2. NCBI lineage: Eukaryota > Metazoa > Chordata > Aves > Caprimulgiformes > Caprimulgidae > Antrostomus > Antrostomus carolinensis. The sequence goes on along the minus strand of NW_010296440.1, from coordinate 9,546 downwards.
ACCTGATATGACCAACCAATTCAATCAATTTGTGGCTGAAGAAGTAGGCAGTCAGCTCAGACACGTGACTGAGCACAGAACAAACTCCAAAGAGAGTGGTGGTGCCATTCAGGTCTTCCAAGTGCCAGTAAAGAAAGGTGAACACAAAGCCATATCCAAACCCCATGAACCACGCCACGAAGAGCACTGAGCCATACTGGATACTACACAGCAGTTTTATTAGGTCCCAAAAACTGAAAGACTGCGACTGGCTCATACTAGTGGGAGTGTTATCGGAGGATTCATTGGAGGCATTTCTGTCCACCTGTGAGATTTCTACCTCTTTTCTCTTATTTTCGTCTTGCTTGAAGTGCGCATAATGAAATCGAAACTGGGTGGCCACAATTAATGCCATCGTCATCAGAACACCAAAAACAATGAAAACTATCCTGTAGTTCTTGTACTCAGGAGCTTTACATCCTTGACCTTCCATGACAACTTCTGTATGGGTGTAGTCAATGCCAATTCCCACAGAGAGCATGGCCAGCCCCCAGCCCAGAGACCCCCACATACGCTGCAACCCATAGCGGTCTCTGTGTTTGCCGAGGTACTGCAGCGTTACAGTGTCCACAATAGTAACGGAGGAAGCACTGAAAAATTCACCTATTATGACAACCAGCAGAATGAGTAGAAAGATGGCTTCTACTTCTTGTTGATCATAAACGAGCACAGCTTGGTCAGAAGGCATCGGCTTTGTGGTGATGGCAGCTGGGGTGGTACTGGGAGTCATGTTCCCTGGTAAGAGTGGGCTAGCGGTGGTGTTTGTCAGAATGAAATGGGTACTGTTTTCCAAGACAAACTCCACATCATTGCTCTGTGTAGGTAACGGGAATGTTATTTCTGGATTAGCTGTCCCTGTTGTTTCCAAAGTGACTGGACTGGAAGTGAGCAGGTCTCTCTTCCCACGAACTTGTGGGGATGCAGTATTCACTGTGGTTAGCAGAGAAGACATTGAGGCATTTTGCGAAATTGTTGTTAAAAGGCTGCTTGCATTGGTGGGATGTGCTGGGGGAAGGCCCTTTGGAACGCATCTTAAGGTGGCTGGTCTAACAAATCCAATCCCCAGGTTAAACAAAACCCAGCATAAAAGCGAAAAGAGGAGGACGATCTTCCCTTTCTTGAAGCGATCTGCCACCACTCCCCAGAAGGGAGCACTGCAAAACTCAATAAAATATCTGATGCCCACCAGAAGTCCACTCTGACTGGGTGACATACCTAGCTGCTTGTAATACACAGGCAGCAAGGGGTAGAGAGAGCCATAAGCAGAATAGAAGAAAAAATAAAAGACCTTTGAGATCAGAAGATCGTTGTTTATTTTGACGCAGTGCTTCTCTAACCAATCCAGCTCTTCATCTGGGACAGTGGTTGTCTCTGTCGAAGGGGATTCATTCTGGGGTGGCAAGTCTTGATCCTTGGAAATGCCATTGAAAGGATCAGCAAGCACATACTTTCTCTTCTGTTCTTCTTCATCATCAGTTAGAATGGCAACCTTATCATCAGCTGCCATGGTTTACCACAGGCATCCAATATCTGGTGCGCTCTCAAGGAACTAGAGCTACCCTGTGAACAAATAAACACAACATGGTTAAGGTACCACATAGGAACAGACCTGCAATGCCAGTCATCAAGGACAAAGACAGCTTCTTTTTTATAAGTGACATTCCTGAGCAACAAATGCGGTATCAGGATGGGAAGGCCATTTGTCTAGACTACTGGTACATGGTAGCATCAATAAAAATGTGCTTTATTAACAATTCTGTAAAGTTCTCCCAACAGCAGCTTTAATATTGTGCAATAAACATATTTCACGTTTAGGACAGAAAATATTTTATAATCCAAAGTTACTGTAGTAATTAAGTGCTAGCATTTGCAAGTCTTTTCTTTCAAGTAGCCTTCCCCCCCAAGGCTAACTGCTTTATTTCCAGTATTCCCTACTATACCAAAGGATAGCCATGATTTAATAATTAAATAATACAGCCACATATATATATATATATGGGGTTTTTTAATTATCAAACCAAATTAATTGCCAAAGCCTCATGATGGCCTTCAAGAGATTCTTCAATCTTGTCTTGAAATGTGATTTTCTAAGCAGTCCACAACCACAGCAGAAATTGCTGAGAGGCCTGAGCTTCTAGACCAAGGGGAAGAGAGGTGGGAATTGGAAAGGGACTTTGTGATTAAAACAAGGGACCCTAAAGATTAGGATAACAACCTCAAAGGCATAAAAGACCTGGGAGCAAAGAAATACAGGGACAGAAAATAACTACAGGCCCTACAATGATGTCTTCAACTTAAATTCTGAAACTGAAGAAAGGTGGGTTGGGAGATAACTGTACTGCAGCTGCCCATGCTCATCCTTTGCAGAAGGTAAAGGACTGCAAAACTGACAATGCTTAAAAAGAAATTCACCACTACTCAGACTTTGATTTGACCAACCAGCTTTCACATTTAAAAACAAGCCATTCTAATCAGCTAGGCTAGCTGACAGAAGCTTTCCTTTCAAGTAATGAAAATAAGCTCTGCCAGCAGGCTACCAGCTCAAAATCATTTTATCAGGCAACTATTTTTTGCTATATTAATATCTGTAAATTAGGAAGATCAGCTCATGTTCATTATGAGAAAGTTGAAAGTTTAACATGTTTTGGTTTTGTCATCCCTTTGGTGTTTGGGCTAGTGCTACTAATATACAGCAACCTTCTCAAGGACCAATATTTGAAAAGAACATTTTATTTCAGAAGAACCTCAAATTTCTCTAGGGGCACTCAATTTATGATCAGGAGTATCTTCTCTAGGAATCTGAAGTACTTTTTTGCAGGTCTGCATTTTATTCCCACTAGAAGAGCTCCAGTGAAATCACAGTCTTTTAAAACTCAACTGAAAGCACAGCATCATCCCTTTAAAATTAGTCAGGCATTGATGTATCTATCCAGTACCCTTAAATTATTTAATTATAATTCAGAATTTATTTAAGTACTGGTAACAGATTTGCAAACTGATGCAAGGCTAATAACAGAAAAGAGACTCTAACATTCACATGTATGATAAATTAATTGTTTCTTACTGATCCAACATACACATAACAGCTGACAGAACAAGCCGTGGATACTTCTAAAAACAACAGCCCATTAAAATAACCTAACCCTTACACAGTTCAGGGATAGAGAAGTCTAAAAATACCATCATTAAAATCCCAAACACACATAAGGTTTGTGTGTGTGTGTCTCTTTTAAATGTCATTTCTATGGGATACTATCTACAAGGATCTCTGATTTCACTTAGGGAGAAAGGGTTGCATAAAAATCTTGGAACTTTAAATATTCAGGTATTCAAGGTCAGAAGTTAATCAAAGTGATGCCAGTACATACACACAGACTGCTTTTTTCCTCCAGTTTCTTCAAGGACAATCTGATTTAAAAAACAAAAAAAATAAATAAAAATTAACTGTCAAGAGACTAGAGAAAGTCCTAATTAAGTTGTTAGAACAGTCAAACTTGAAAACACATTTTCTTGCCCTTACCTGCTACCATCAAAAGCAACATGAACCAAAAACCAGCAGCTGTCTAGTTAGCTCCTGCAATTTTCGGTTCAGTCAGCCACTTCCACCTGACAGTTGGAAGGACTGCAGGTTTGCTGTTCGTACATTTGCTCATTTTTGGCTTCTATATCTCTAAAACATGTGCTTCTAATGAGTAAATTAAATCAGGCATCATCTGTGCTTTTATTTTCTTTATGCCTCCCCTTGCTTTGACAACAAAGACTCCAGAACTTGCGCAGGGACCCACCTATGTCAAGGGGACATAACTGAGGTTTCAGTGTCGTTCCTCTGTCCTACCAAAAATAGCAACTTGGTTACTAGCTGTGTCAGAGCTCTACAGCATTGAATTCTGAAGAATACATTTTCTCCCCTGTCCCCATGACATGACAAGATAAAACTCACATTTTAACCACTTGGGTATTAGGACAACTTCTTTGCAAGTATGAATTGCAATTATCTTGATTTAAACAATGCAGCCATATCCCTTATGCCTACATAAGAGCTCTGAACCATCTGATTTAATATAAATTATACCAAAGGCTTTTAGAGTAATTAGTATTCATTCTTTTTACATTTAGTTTCCCTCTTCTATCAGAATGGGACTTCAATTTTGAACATTGTATAAATAGTGGGTATATGAAAAATTGTTATATGGCTAATCTTTAAACGCTTGAGCTGTTGCATCTTCTTCCCCATGTAACTAATATCTGTCCCAGCATCCATCATCTTCTAACCCATTGTGTACAAGGATTAATCCAAAAGATACAATCACAGTATTTTGACTAGAACATCTTGGGTAAGAATGCTATGAAAATTATATTTCACAGTAACTTCAGTAAATATTTTCCCACTCTGAGAGTGTTTCATTGAATATTATTAATAACACAGAATATACTCTTCAGAAATATAACAGCATCAAGACTGGTAGGAACCATATGGCATTCTTTAATGTTTTGATCACTAGTTTGTTTAGGAGTCAGGTTTTTGAAAGTGATTTTATGTAGCAAATTTTTAAATTCTAAAAATAAATGACTGAAAATGAGAAAACCAACCAAGTTATATTGTTACTGAAAAATCCACACAAAATTTAATAATCTACAGGGCTCTCCTTCTACTGACAAAAAAGCCATGCCAGCCAGGGACTGAATGTGCAGCAAATCAAACAGATGGAAAAACAATGTACTTTTAAGTGAGAAGAGAATAGTTATCTACTGGTCATTTTAGCCATCGCCTTCAAGTACTATACCTTCACTTTGCAAAAAGTTTTCCTGATCCACAAGACAGTGGGAGGATAGAAGACAGCACTACCAGCAAATTTTAAATGAACAAAAGAGAATAGAAGGGAGGGAGAAAGATTCAGAGAGTAAACAGAATGGATTTCTGTGTGAATATAAATTTTAACTCGTTTGTGGCAGAACAGAGCACAAAGTTCTGGTAGAGTCCCGTTGAATGTCATCATTCCAGCTAGGACAAGTAAGACCAGAGAGGCTGCAGAATGGCAACATCACATCGAAAAACAGAATTAACAGTTTTGAAGCTGTCTTCCCTAAATTTAGGTAAGTGCACAGACTGACAACAAAGCCCTAACATGCAAATTGGAAGAAACTTCTGTAAAGATCCTGAGAAAGCCCAGCAAAGGGAAAGGGAAGAGGCCTAGCAAGCAGACAGCACAGCAGATATACGTCACAAGAAAGCACCTTGGTCCTCCAACAGACAGGCAAGCTTTTGTCTTCCCGCAGGTTTCTGTTTACAAACAGCTACAGAACTCCGAACAGGGAACTGAGTCTTTGTTCCCTCATCATCCCAACACCCCTGACATGGCTACAACTGAACAAGACTTCACTAAAACCTGAACTGCCCACCTCCCCCCTACCCGTGACCCTATCGTACGGGCCCAGGAGCGCGAGTCCCTGGCTCACAGCTGCACAGGAAGCTTGCGGCCGACCCAGCTTTCTCAGATGGGATTATTCTGCAAGATCACTCGTGCCCTCAGCCTGCTGATGCACAAGCACATGCGCTTCTTTTCAGATATAAAGAATGCACTTGTCAACCACAAGACTACTCTTCCTTCAAGCTTTGCACAGAGAGGATTTTTAAACACAAGTACTAGAGTCTACTATTTTTTCTAAGTCTCCTGATACAGATTGCTGCTGCCTGGATTATATCTATTCCTCCAGCAAGTCAAAATCCACTTTCATCCTTACATCTACGACTCGTCCTTCATCCAGTCATCTGCAAACAGCTACAGCAACTTTCCTGCAGACTTGTACCTTTGAGCAACTATCTGAGGAACAGAGGAAAAAACATTTGTCCCAAGGAATTCAGTGATGACAATGCAATGGCCATTTTTAATGACTGTGACAAGGCTCTTCGGCAGGTGGGTGGAAAGAGGCAAATACGGGTACTCTACATTTAGTTAAGTATCTTCTTGGCATTCTTGCCTTTTTAATTTCTTAAATCTTTTTAATTTCTTCTCATTTACCTAGCTTTGCTAATAATTAAGAGGATTCCAAGGATCAGAAAGGATAAAAAGCTAATCTATTCAAGACAACCTGACATTACAAGAAGTTCTCTATAAAACAAAGGAGAATGATAAGAAGGAAAATAATAGTATAGTACACTAAAAACTCAGCTCTCCCCTTGGAGTCACTCTTCCCAAAACCTCAGGGAAAAAACAAACAAACAAAACACCTCAAAACACCTGCTTTGCACTGTATCACAGGGGGAGGAAAAAAGAAAAAGAAAAGCCAATCAACAGATCAGACTGGGATAGCAAATCCCTAAATCTCCTGGGGAAAATACCATGGCCCTTGCAGCACAAAGCATTAAAACTTCACTTGCAGACCAACAAAAAGTTACATTTGGGGTGAAGGAGTACTGCTGTTTTTAAATAAATTTTAATTCAGCATATATATATATACTCCATTCATTAGGCTTTGAGAATTAAAGTACAATTAAGATTCAAGAAGCAGAGCATCAAAATCAGGGTTTGGATGTATACTGATTGTAAAAAACAAAACAAAAAAGCTCCACAGCACAGTTCATCAGAGGTACTGATGATTAACAGTAGCTTAATCTGTTAAATACCTACCAAAATCACTGTAGAAGATTTACATTTTACACAGTCTCAGAAAACATACCCTAAGAGTAGAATTTCAAAAGAGGAATCATTAATTAATCTCTCAAGCAACATGCAGCTGTAAGAACGGAGCAGACCCGCTTGCTGTCTGCACTGTGTGGATAAATCAAAGCCAGCCAACATGACATCACATCTTATTTTACCCCTTTCAGACTTTCACTGACTAGCAAATTGACTTTGTAGCAAACGCATGAAACTCCACATTAAGTTTTCATACAAACATTTTAAAATCTGCTAATAGAAAACATGTTTCTTGAATGAACCTTTAAGGCACTAATTATTGTTTGATTCAGAAGAGGTCTGTGCTAGAGAAGTAGACTTAAACCAAAGAAAGCTCACCTCACTCACTCCCCAGCTGGTGAAACTGCCACGACGAGTGCACCCATCATATTGCTCATGCATGCTACCTCCCCCTCAGCCCCCCCGTGTCTCAAAACTACATCAAAAAACTAGATCAAAACTACAAAACCTTTGGATCAAAGGCTTTCTGCTACAGTATCTGTGCAGCATCTCTCAGAATTAAGCCCTGCATCCAGCAGGCCTACAAGGCATCGCTGTGATAAACATGAATTATAGACCATGTTTTCCATTTCCAAGCAAGTTTCACCCCTGAGGAACAGCCTGGTGCTGTCACCTGCATCCACACCAAAAGGGAGAATGTTATGCAAACAACTTACATCATGACAGAGGAGTGCACAGACTTCATTTACTCTTGCATCACGTTCCCAAACCTCTCCCAGGTACAGCAACCTCCAGGCGGAGCCCTGGGAGGGGCTGTCCCCTGCCAAGCCACACAGATCAATGTGGGACAGGCTGACCCACCTGCCCACATCACCATCTCCTGCTCTCTAAAGGTAAGCAGTCCTCCTGGGAGGGCCTCAGCATTGCACACCTTCCTCAGAATTTATAAAATCGGGAATAAATTGCATTTATAGTGAATTAACTTGGTGCTGGGAAACTTATTTGTTTCAAGTCTGAAACGAGATATTAGTGTTGTAACATTAACCACCATAACTACGGTTTCCATGAAGTGAAACCAACTCCTTCTAAAACACTTAAATCTTAAAATTGCTTTATTTTGTGTTGCTTGGCAGGCACTTACTTAATGTGTTGGTCTACAGGGTTTCCTACTTTATTCAATATGCATATAAAACCCCACATACTTTGATACATTTAGTCAATTAGATTGAGAGACTACAGTATGTCTGAAGCATGTCAAGATCAGTTTATAATAGGTTTAATGCACTTTATAATAGGTCTGAAGTTGCTAAGTTGATACCAATAGTGCTAGTATTAACAGTAAGGAAGACAAGAACACTATCAGATCCTCATCTATTAAAGAAAAACCATTAAACTTGCATCTTAGGCCTCCTGCTTTCCTATCATGTTTTCCGTTTAATATGTGCAAATTAAAATATCCTAGTAGGCTCTATTTTTTAATCAGTTTATTTTTAGTTAGCATTAGACTCAATTTTTTTTAACCAGTTTTTATTTTACCAACTACATATCTACACCGCCAAGGTTTACACTTCATTAACGATGGCAAATAACCAGCGTGCCTTCAACTACGGACCCGGCAAGTGCCCAGAGTCCACGAGCACAGCTGCTTCCAGCACTGGGGAGGGAGGCAGGGACTCAGGGACACAGGCACCCAGCCTGGCAGTGGCAGGAGCAGCGATCTGTTTGAAAACAGAGAGGCCTGCCAGGCAATACCCAGCCCGGGGAGCAGCCGCCGCTGCTGCGGCCAGATCACGTCACCGGTTGACGCTCCCGCGCTGCTGTACAAACTCAGGCCCACTGTACTATAGCGGAAAATTAAGACGAATTTTAGGTTGTGTTTAAGTTGTGTCCTAGCACCAGCTACGCTAGCCATCAACCACAGCTTCCTCACATTAGCTCCTCACATCATCAGCTCTTGTGCTCATATTCTCACTCAACCGGTTTAATTTATTTTTTTTTAACCCGCTCAGAATTTTTTCCTGGGTTTATGACTGCTACCACAAACACTATCCTTAAAAAGAGGATTGCTTTCTTTTCCCCTATTCCCCAGCGGGTCTTCAGAGAATACAAACAATAAAATAAATGTCATCTTTGTCCACTATTTGTATCCAGGGAATCAAATACAAAAAAAAATAGCCAAGCTAGAAAACCAGCATTTTACAATCTTTTTCCTTGGACATTACTAAAGACAGTGGACAACTAGACCCTAAATATCTCAGTAACATAATAATGTTTGGGGCGAGTTTTTACTGAAATATGTCAGTCTTATGTTTAGATACCCACTCTGCTCGCTCCTGAACTCCAGGTTTATCACTCTTCAACACCGCATTTTTAATTAACACCACATTTAAAAAGAGACTGTTCTTAAAACTTTAGCGCTGCTGACCAAACATGGGCTTTAAGCTCCATCTAACTTAGGATTTAACAGGCATCCCTAACAAGTTCGGTACTTCCAGCACGGATTACTTAAATAAGCATCTATTCCTATGCTTGTTTTAATAAGCAGAGGCGCAACTGACAACCTGCTTGCTAAAAATCATCTTACTTAAAGGATTTTCGGGTTCAGAAAACGAGTGACAGCTACACAGGACGCCCCGTCTGGAAGCTGGGAGCAGGGACAAAGGGGAATGCCCGTGCGGGAGTTCCCACGGGACACGGCCCAGCCCCCTCCGGGGACCCCCGACACTGTGGCCGGTGGTCACGGGGCATTGGTGGTCGGGTGGCTCGGTCGCACGTACTGCGGGCACGCTTCAGCCCCAAGGCTGAGCCCGGGGAGAGGAGGGCCGGCATCCTAATGAGGTCAGCGCTCAGCCACCGCTACCGTCAGGGG
>NW_010296439.1:0-5789 GCF_000700745.2 Antrostomus carolinensis | reverse complement strand
ACCCGCCAGAGCTTTAGCCCATGGGATTCCCATAAGCAGGTCTATGAAGAGGCCAAAGTTAGCCCTCCTGAAGTGCAAGGTGGCAGCCCCTTTCCTGACTTCTCCAAGAACAGAAAACTCTATCATTTTGTGATCACTGCACCCAAGACAGCCTCTAGCTACCACTTCACCCAACAGTCCTTCTCTGTTCATGAATACCAGGTCCAGTGGGGCACCTTAACAGGTCCATATCGAGGTGGTTGATATACCCTGTGAGGACCAGGGCTTGTGAACGTAAGGCTGCTTGTATCTGTTTATAGAGAGCCTCATCCATTTGGTCTTCCTGGTCAGGTGGCCTGTAGCAGACCCCCACTGTAATGTCACCTGTCCCTGTCCTCCCTCTGATCCTGACCCAGAAGCTCTCAGTCAGCTCCTCATCCATCCCCAGGTGGAGCTGCAGGCACTCCAGCTGGTCACTGACATAGAGGGCGATGCTCCCTCCTTGTCTCCCCTGACTGTCCTTCCTAAGGAGCCTGTGTTCTTCCATTCCAACACTCCAGTCACAGGAGCCATCCCACCACGTCTCCATGATGCCAGTCAGGTCATAACCCTGCAGGTGTGCACAAGTCTCTAGTTCTCTTTGTTTATTTCCCATGCTCCATGCATTTGTGTAGAGACATTGAAGTTGGGCCCCCGATGAAGCTGACCTACTGGCTGGGGTGGCTGGAATTCCATTATGCTGCTCCTCGGGTGCTCTCCTGCCAACCTGTGGTCCTTCTCCAGGCTCTGGGCAGCTCTTGCTGGCACTGGCACCAAACTGGCAGGAGTGGGTGGATTGAGGTTCCTCTCCCCCAGCAACTTGAGTTTATTCGAGCATGTAGGTTTCCCTGGAGGAGTGCAGGGGGATCCTCTGTGGCCATATATATGCTCTTGACCTGGCTAGCCTTCTGGTTCCCATTGTGAGAGGCAGCTAAGGAACATTTGTTGCTGCTCTGGTTGGCCTGGCTTATTCCCCAGTTGGATGTGATGGCACGAGCGTTGCCATTTTGGGCCCCACTCCCCGAGTCCTTCAGTTTAAAGCCCGCCTCACCAAATTGGCCAGCCTGCTCCCAAAGATTCCCTCGCCTCTTTCCTTGCTTTTATATTCATTAGTGAATGAGTACTCCATACCCTACAAGCTTTCAGACCCTGAGAAGTAAAAATACTAACCTATTTTAAAGATAGCAAGAATGGATGCAGAAATCATGGGTAATGTTTGGAATTTTTTCTACTAGAAACCAACTTGGTCTGGTTTGGCAGGAGTGGTCAAAAATAAAAATGCTGTATGATTGCTATGACTTACTCTTTCTGAAAACATGGACCATATATAATGTCCTACTGACTGGGGTAATGTAAATATGACTAAAAAACTTTTTTATCAGTATGTGGTTTCTCAGATGTGAGCCACAGAGGATACACTAGAAGAGAAGACTTACTGTATGCAAGTACAGTTTTGCCAAGAAAGGAGTGCTGTTGGAGAGGTTTCAGATCCACAATACCATTATTGCTACATTTCAAAACTCCTAAGTAGAAAATACAGGGGTTTTGCAGTATTTTCAGCATCTTAAGTTGAAACTGATAAAAATATCTGCAAGGATTTTGGTAGGCAAAGCTGAGTGATATATCTAGATAAACTCAGAGTGGTTAGACAGAAATGACAAGTTGACATTATTGGTCTACTGACAGAAACTGTGCTTTCTTTATGGTCAGAAGAAACACCGGAGGAAGTAACAGTCACTGATGAACCTGACTAAGAAATGAAAGCATTACTCAGGGCTTAGTATCTTTAAAAAATTCTTGTAGGGGCGTAGTGCCACAGAGCCATGTAGGAGATGTGCGACCTATTTTTGGTGATAAGACAATTAAATGTTGGAAGTGGGTGCTGGAAAACTAGCATTCACTGGCAACAGGACAGAGTTAGAAATACTGGACCATAAGGCATCTCAGGGAATTATGTCATACAGTTGCTTTTAAAAACAAATCTGGTCTTAGTTTGAGAGTGCCACATTTACTTGAATATAAGGCAACACTTACATTTCTTCATCTATTCCAGGAGAAAAAATGGTGAATGTAAATTCCTTCAGAATCCCTCCAGGCCCACCTGATACAGCAGTGAAGATTTTTCTATACTTATGAAAATACAGACAGAAACCTTGGGCGCAAGGAAGAGCTCCTTTCCCCTCTTTTCTCTACTTCGTTTATAAATTGAATGCAGCTCCTGCAAGGGAAAATGATGGAGAAGTGATCCCACTCAATGAAAGAGGCATGTATGTGGGGACAGAGATTTGTGATTAGACAGGAGAAAGGAGGAAAAAGTATAAAGGAGTAGGAGGAAGGAAGAGACACTAAATAGCAGCAATGCATAAAAAGTGAGGGAAGTGTGAGGTGCTGGCTCTGTTGTCTTCAAAGGGAATAAACATCCTTGGTTTCATTAGGAATTTTGGAATTTATACTCATCTGGTATTAAACCAAATGGCAGCTGAGGTAAGGGAGCAGCAGCAGTACCCCAGCCCAGAGCTATGGAGGAAGTAGTGTCTGCAGTCTGCGAGCCACTGGAAGAAGGATGTCTCTATCCTTCCAGCTACCTTCACCTCCTCCCACATGGGGGTAGTGATGGCTGCCATCTGTGATCACTTTTCAGTCATTGTTTCCTTTGCACCCAGTCCTTATTTTGTAAGGCTGCTCTTGAAGCTACCAGCTCCTTGAAGATCAATGACCTTTGGAGTGCCAGGAAAAAATATTTATAGTGATTTTTTACTCATTTATTCTTTTGCCCTTTAATAGCTCTTTTTGCTCCCTTGCTTTTGTTAACCTCACCCAAGATATTTGGAGAGCATAATAGTATGTCATCTTGGATTTTAGTTTGATAAACAAAACAAGCAAATTTTTATTTTTCTATTCTCAAATAGTGTCTCTGAGGTTCCCTCAACATCCTTAGAGTTTCTCTCTGGTTTTGGTGCAGCTAGAATTCCTTTTTTTTTTTGAATGTGCTGACTAGAGCTGAACCAGGAATTGCAGTTCAAATATTTTCAGTGCTTTATCAGTGAAATGGGGTTTCTCTGTCTCTTACAAGCATAACTGTCCTTTCCATTGGAACGGTAGTTCCTAACCAGTGTGCGATCAACCAGTACAGATCTGGTTTTGCATGGAGAAAACAGAGGTACCATGGAAGGTAGGCAAAAAATTTTTGCCTTTAGGCAAAAAGCAGACCCTTGTGGTGCTTCTTGCTTTTCCAGCTCTGTCCTGCTGCTCTTCCAGGACTTTGGCCAGACCAGTGGCCATGTTGATACTCAGCAGGTTTGAGATTCAGACAGCACAGCCATCTGGTTTTTTTCCATCTACAAGTACCCCACCAGCAGGTTCAAGCCAACACTCCTTTCAGAGGTGTCGATACTGCTGCCAGGTTTACAGGTGTTGCCCCAGCTGGTTGGCCATTCAGGGCAAGGGTGTCAGAACAGGTTTTGACAGCTCGATTGTTGTCTATGAATATACATGCCAGGAATATACTACTTCAGTGAACAACAGTCTTTCTCCTGCACCACCCTGTGCTTTGCCCTGCCTAAAGCCACCCATCTCTTGTTTGACTGTGCCATTGCTTGGTATCTTTGTGGAATAACAACTACAAATAAAGTTAACTTAACCAAATCAACCTGGAAACTGATAAAAATTGTAAAAGGGTGTAATTGAGACAAAGCTTAAGGCTTAGAGAAAGCTCAATCAGACCTGAAGGAATAGTAATAATAAATATGCAAGAGAACTAATCAATTATCTGGAGCTTCTACACTTAACTTAATCAATTAACCCTGTTTAAATGAAGAATTAAGAGGAAATAAAGATTAACCGTGAGAGTTACTTAGAGTGATGCTTGCTTTGTCCCTACAGCTCTTTCCCCCACTCGGGATCTTAACTGTCCCAGTACTCATTTTATTATAGAGGAGCATGAGATATATTGGGCATTTCACAAGCCACTAAAGTCACACTTGGTATCCCACAGGTGGTTGTTCTGGAGATAGCAGTGTTTTTTTGTCCCTGAATCTGTTCACACCTCTCATCCTCAAGTATACATGCAATTCTTTCACTCAGGGCTCAGTGTGTGTTTGGTTTCTTTCATATTTTTTCTTTTCAGTCTCAGAAATTTCTGGGTTTGCACCCATACAGTGGGAAAACATACTTCATGCAAGCAAAACATGTGAACAAGTTGATAGGCAGAGACAGATGGAGCCATCTCTGTGATACCTAAACAAAATACTTTGGACATAATGAAATACTAAAGCATTTACATTATTGTGTGAGCTTGGGCTGAAAGAACAAAAATGATGCAACATGAGAGTTACTCATATATGGATTTAGAGCCTTAGTTTCTTTGCCTTTGACCTGCTCTTACTGCATTGCAAAAAGTCATGTGGGACTTGCAGAAGCTAATTAACCTAGGCTCCTAGCTATTTGACATCAAGGAATTTATTTATAAGCTGTGTGATGAATTATTTTTTATCATGGTCTCTTTCACTTTTATCACTCATCATATGGAAGAAAGTACAGTTGTGGATCTTCATCATTCCCCCACCAACATCGGGAACTGTCTCAAACAGTTTTACTGATAGAAGCTTGTACATCTGTTTTGATTTTTAGTGGAAAATACATAGAGCTTCATGCGTTTCAGAGTTAGCACATGAAACCCAACCAAGAAATGACAGAAAAGAAACGCAGCCTCATCATAACTATGCGCGTTCTGAGCATTGCCCACAGCAAACCTTAGACTTGCCACTCAGTCTAAAGTTTTTGTAGCTCTGTGCCTGTGCTTCAGGTTATGATGTAGAGTGTGAGAAATGAGAAACTGAGGAAGCTGTTGTTTTCCCCCTTGTGAGGTAGTCTGCCTCACTGCTACTGCTAGGAATGATTCATGCTTGGTTTCTTACGCTTATTTTTGTTTGGAGAACGTTTCCCTTGATACTTAATTTGTCATCTTCACTCTTCCTATAGCTGATACTTTTACAGGTCAAAATGGTGAAGTAGGGGTCTATAAAACACGTGCATGTGTGAATTAAAACAACTTTTGAAAATGTCTGTCTTTACTCTGGCAAGATTGTTAAGTAAATCCTTTTGCCATCTTTCATTCCAGCCTCTTCCTGGGATACACTTGGTCCCAGGCAGTAGAGAGCTTCTGAGAGGACAACCAACCTTTGTTTTACAGTGCTGTAACATCCACTGGTAAAACTTGAGTCTTCCTCCATTTGTATGAGGGGATTGACATCTAGTATCTTAATGGTATCTCCCTCTTACGCTTATTGTAGTTTAATACATCTCTGGTGGCTACAACATTGCCGAAGTGGGAAAATACCATGAAAATAGTGAAACTGGTCCTACAAGTAGCAAGGAGCTGGGATGCAGGTGCCACCTGGGGTATCGCAATGCCCTCGGCATTATACCTAGCATTATAAAGTCAGGAAAACTTGGAGAGGTAATGGAGGTATTTTCTGAACCTAAGATGAGAGCGACGCCGTCGGCGGTGCTGGAGCTTGGGCTGCTCTGTTGCATTAGGCTGGCTGTTCGCATGGCCCCACTGAAGGACGGAGCCGGGAATCGCGGGATCTGGCGAGCTGACAGTGCCGCCTGTTTCTCCGCAACGCCGCCAAGGCGGACGTGCTGGAATCTACATTTTCGGGGCAATTCTAGAACGGTTGCTGTGTTCCTCAGTCAGTAACGCCGCCGGGTCTGAAGGGTTTGCCAGGCGGGGGGAGGCAGGTGCGGGCACCCGTTTCGGACAAGGGACC
>NW_010296438.1:20039-27869 GCF_000700745.2 Antrostomus carolinensis | reverse complement strand
AAGGACCCATGCTAAAGCAGTTCGTGAAGAATTGTTGTTCATGGGAAGGGTCACGTTGGAGAAGTTTGTGGAGAACTGTCTCCTGTGAGAGGGACCCCACCCTGGTGTGGGGGAAGGAGTCCTCCTTCTGAGGAGGAAGGAGTGGCAGAAACAATGTGTAATGGACTGACCCCAACCCCCATTCCCTGTCCCCCTGTGCCACTGGGGTGTAAGAGGTGGAAATCGGGAGAAAAGTTAAGCCCGGGAAGAGGGGAGGGGTGGGGGGTGGTGTTTTAAGATTTGGTTTTATTTCTCATCATCCTCTTGTCTGATTGGTAATAAATTAAAATTCATTTGTTTCCCGCCCCCCAAGTCAAGTCTGTTTTGCCCGTGCCAGTAATTGTTGAGTGATCTCTCTCTGTCCTTATCTCCACCCATGAGCCTTTCATTATATTTTTCTCGCCTCTGTCCAGTTGAGGAGGGGGAGTGAAAGAGTGGGCTTTGTTGGTCACCCAGCATCCAGCCAGGGTCAACCCACCAAAAAAAAGACTTTATTGTCAGTTATATTTCTGCATTAGTAGCAATTTTGCTTTTGATACAAAAGGCACAAGAACCTTCTCTTCATTGGCTTGGGTAGCCTCTTGTCCATTTACATGTTTGACTTAGGAGGTGTAATGTAATTGTGTGTTGTGACTGGTAAATAGTTATTTTTGGTTTGCCTGTATACTACCTTTCTAAAACAGCTTTGTGGAGGCCTGACCCGGAGACCTTGCAGCACTGTGTAGGCATGACATTTTGTTTTACTGGTAGCCTTTCTATTTCATATTGAGCACTAAGTATTTGAAAGACAACAGTAATACAATTTCATATTTGGGAATCAGAGCAATTTACTTGTGTAAATGGGTTTTTCATACATTATAGTGATTTTCTTTATGTAATCCTTAGGAAAAATATGTCTGGGAGACATATCACATAAGACAATAACTTATTTTGTACAAGGGAAGGCTTGGCACAGACACTATGTGTCTGCTTCAGCCATTCTCTAAAAGTTAAAATAACACGAGCCAAGGCAGAAGGTAAGATGTGCACACTGCATTTCAGCCAACCAAAACTCTGTGTACAGTGTGCTTGACTGACTCTTGAAACAGCTGAACATTATGTGTCTGATGAGATACAGCAGATGGTATTGTCCTAGCCCTCCCCACTCTCATCTGATAACTGGGTAGGTTATTTTTTTTCCTGTTTGACACTATCATTTGGGAAATCCCTTTTTATCTATGACATGTTTTTAAGCCAGTATACTCCTGTTAAGGATCTGGCGCATGTACCTTACCAATAATAAGATAACAAGAAGAATATTGCTGCAATCTTGGCCTAAGTTATGGCTCTTAAGCTGTCTGTGCACTGAAAAGTAGGTGCAATGTTTTGACAGAGAAAAATGTGTGTTGTCAGCTTTGTTTTATCCATGGCTGAGAAAGGAAATTGAAATTATACTTCAGTGTGGTTCAGACACTGATGGCTAAAATGATCTTCTACTAGAACAAATTAGAAGACAACTGTTCTGCTTTATTCCTCATCCATTTTCCAGTGAAATCCGCATCTAAATAAACAACTTGTATGCTGGAAAGAAATCTTTAATATAATGTAAACAGTGACCATGAAAGAAGCACCATTTGCATCATAAAATGACAAAAAAATATGGATGGTGTAGAGTGAATAGTTTCTCTAATTGAGTGTTGGCATCAGTCATTTAAATGTGCATAAGATATAGTTTTAATGTTGTAATCCATTTTGGTGTTTTGTGAAAAAATATCAGTGATAGAAAGTTCTTCACAGCTGGAGACAACCTGAAGTGGAAGAAGGGGCTCACAGCCAGTTTCTTGGCTCTCTGTCAGTAAGGGATAGAGTAGGCAACTGCGTCACCTATTTTACCAAATGTGCTCTTTCTGTGCTTGTCTGCCTGCTAACTTATTACTGTCAATAGCTCACTCCACCTATCAAGTCCTACTGCAGTTTTATCTGTTGCCTGCAAATTCTGTTTAGCTTAGAGGCAGCTTAAAAGATTGTAAGAAAATTATCTTAAAAGAAATATGTGGACTCTCTTGCCTTAGAGTTTCTTTCTGAATATTCTGCTGTTGATTTTCTCATGTGATACTAAGCTCCAAACATGACACAGAACAATTTTCAGGGCTAAAATTGTACACTTGAAAACCTATATTTTGGAAGCTACAAAGCATTTATTAGATCACATATTATGCAGGCTCAGCTCCTTCAACCTCTTCCTAGCTACCAACCATTTTACTGGTGTTCTGCTGGACCCTTTTCATTTTCTCAACAGCTTTCTGGACCAGGGTTGAGGGGTCCCAAACTGGACACAGTATTTTGGATGCAGCCTCACCTCTGCTGAGTACAGGGAGGTAACTTCACTCTATCTGCTAGCCATCGTCACATGTAAAACAACAGCCAGTGTTTCGTCTTGCAGAGACAACAGAGACAGCAATTAGCCCCAGAAGTATGACTTGAGGCATTAAGTACCAGATTCTGTGTTTAGCTGCTTAAGTGACAGAAATACATTTTCAGACAGTGTTAAATAATGAGCAGATTCAAATTCATATACATTTTGGTATCTAAAACCAGCTACCTTTTATAGCTAAATTATTTGCATCTATTATCAGATCTACCTGTCAGAGGCTATTTGTAGTCCAGTTATTTCACATGGGTAAATTATAGGGTCACATATATTTTCTTTGATTTTTTCCCTTAGTAGTCAAAAAATATAAATACAAATGGGAAATGTCTCTGAATATTTACAGTGTGTTTGAATCTAATATATGAATACTAATTTGTTTTTCTCTAACTGAACTAGTGTACACAGGGGAGTATGCACAGTAGTTTCTCATCCTTTTCAGCCTGAGATGTATTTTAGATAATCTCTACACATCCTATCATCCTTGCTCATCATTGATCTGCCTTTGCTGAGTTTCATCAGAAAAGAAAAACACTAGCTTTTCAATCTGCGTGCAAATAAATAATGAATTTCCCCTCAAATCTGAAGGTTACACAAAGTCAATCCTCAATCCAGCCCCTCCAAATACTGAGAAGCTCAGTACTATCACAGTTGAGAATAGTCTCATGAAAAGGAGCTCAGGCTTTTTATCAGTCAGTGATATTTTTTCTTCTACTGGCAGCACTTCATTTAGAACACTATTCAGGTTCAAATGTTATTTCCAATTTATTTCAAACTTTTTTTTTTTTTTGAGTTTCATACTTCTAAGTTATAATGATGGAGTTCACGTAATCGTTATACCTTTACGAAAAAAGCAAAAAATCCCGGGTTTTCTTTTGCTTTGATCAGCATTCTTGTTCCTTCCAAAAATAATTTTTTGGCTTTATTTTCCCATAAATATTAAAATCTGTGTTTCTCAGTTTTTCCACAATTCTGTGAGGTCAACAGAAATAATTAGAAAGTTCACAGTGTCAGAATTTTTTCCTGTAACAACAATATAATGTAGTTTATGACTGCAGGTGAAAAATAGGTTCAGTTGGATAAATATCTGGTTTTACATAGTTAATTATAATCTCTTTTTTCCGTAGCTCCAAAGAAAAAGCACATTTCTTTCACAGTCTTTGTTGTCCCTAAATTTAGGTGGTGCGACATGATGCATTCTGGTTCTTTATCATGCCTTCTTTCACTTAGATTGAAATTGTCAAATGTAAGCAAACTGACAGTCAGGGAGGTCCTATCATTCAAGAAGTGGAGAAACCATCCTGTAGATTCCCTACCTGTTTATGGTCACATTCTGAGTAATAAAATACTAAAATCAAAATACCCTTTGGTGTCAAAAATACTCCTGGAGACTCTTATTTGTTGCTGTAGAAATATACAAAGTACTCTTACCCAGACTGTTTGCAGTGGAGCTGTTGTTCTTTTTTCCTGAATGTTAGTTGTGGCAATGTGGGTTAATTGGTTTTTTGTTTTCTTGTGATAGATCAGAAACAGAAAGCTGTGGCAGAAACAATTCTAACTACAAGCAGAGTTTTAAACCATTACTTTGCATCCATGAGTGCTAATTCCAGTAACAAACTGAAAGTTCTTGTGCCCAGGGCTGTCCCCTAAGTACATGGACTATACCTAGGGGAACTGACGCCTAGATGTTTCTTGTCCTACCTCTTCTCTGCTCTGGATGTAATACTTTGTAATAGACTACCGAGCAGCTGCTGAAACTTGCAGTCTCTGCTAATCACCTCTCTCCCTCGTCTTCCCTATAATTCAAGCTCTTCCCTACCACTTACCTGTACCTTCTCTATTTTATAAATGATTTAGGAGTATTTTGTGTCCTTCAGCTAGTTAAAATTAATCTAATGAATTATGCTTTGCCTTGCCTGAATACCCAGTGTCCCATGAAGACTGCAAATACTTGTCTAATGTTTTCCTATCTTTCTCATAGAAATATATAACTTTTTACCTGAAGATCTCACTGAGATCAGAAAAGCACAATGAAACAGTAAAATACTGTATGATAATTTTAAAATCTGGTTGACTAAATTGGTGCCATGGCCATTCAAATCTGGAAGTGTGAAGTAACTGATAAATCAATGTTATTTTAACTACAGAATCATTACAATTACTAAACATTTGGATTTTAGCTTATCTGAAAAAAATTGCAACTCTATTGTGCTATGCATATAGCAACAAAGACTTGAAATACAGATGCTAGTAAAAGCATCAGAGAATACCCTGTATTCTGTATCTAAGATCAGAATCATACTGGGAGAAGCTAACAGTTCTAATGGCAAAATGGGTGTTGAAAATTTTTTTAGCTTACTGTTCTCATAGATCTGACCTTTGGAAGCTAAACAATAATAAACTGTTAATATGGATTGTCCTCCACTCAGACATAGTGCATGAATGGGTATAAAGCAGAATTTTTTGTGATTGTTTTTCAGTAGAGTTCCTGGTGACATGTGGGTGTACCTTTGAATACAAATGATTTAGGCATGAAAATCAAATGAAGACTGTGTTCTTCCAAAGTGAGATTATTTACTGTATAAATTCTCTGTTGAGGAATATTTTCTAAATAATGCCATATCTGATAATATGAAGGTTTTCTAGACATTGACTCATTTAGCTGTAACCTGCTAGCATTAGTATCGAATAGCTCTACTCATGTTTTTAAAAGACAGACTGGTAGAGAATAGTATATAAAAATATACAATATAATTAGCAAATTAATAAGTGAATTTGTATACAAATAGCAGTGAAAGAGTATTATAGAAACTAATATCATCAGATGCATCTATCAATTGAACATATGTATTAATATTTTCAATCTAAAATATTATAGCTTATTTGAAATGGATTGACCTTAAATACTAGCAATTTTGAATATTTTTGTGAAATTGTTCAAGTCTTTCAGAACTTTCAATGCTTCATTATTGGCTAATAGCTATATATGATCATTACTTACCTGAGTCTGAATTTTAAAATCTGCATTATTCATCAGATATTCCTTTAAGAGTCAAATTTTGTGAAGTATAGGAACATAGGACCTAATATGCAGTGTCATGAATTCTTATACTATAAAAATTCTACAACTGTAGTACCAAAAAATAGAACATTCCATTTAAATTTATTATGATGTATTTTTTTTTCTCAGTATTTGTTGGTTGTAATATCTATTAATACTGTACTGAATGTGAGCAAAAGAAAAATTAAATGTAGGAATAAAAAAAATGTAATAGTCTAGGTGTCAGGCTTCCTACAATGTCTCAGTGTAAGAAATTAGTAAGTGTTTCTACTGGGGGCTCACTGTGTGCTACAACTACTACATTACTACTAAAAGATACACCTTCCATATTAAAATAGTGTATAAGATGTGAAGAATGACTGCAAGCACAATCTAATTAATACAGACCATCCATGTTTCAGATTATTTAAGATGCCTAAATTTGGGTCAAGAAATGGCACCACATCCCTGTGCTCCAGCTCTTATTTTGTCTTTTAGAGTAAATGACAATTTTCAGAGGATGTGAAAATAACTTTAATGATACAATCAATATGATAGTGAAAAATATATGAAATCTGCAGCTGACAGCTGGAAACAATTACCTTGGACTGTTAACAAGAATGAAAATATTTTATAACAAGATTAGTTGGGAGATCTAATAGTCTGCAAAATGAGGCTATCCAAATGAAATATCACAGTTAGCAGTAAGTACACAGACGAAATATAACGAGCATTTTTTGAAAGGTGGGTCAGGCTTTAGGATTTAAGTGGTGTAAATAACTGTTGCTTAATGTCATGTGTCGATGTTTTTCCAGTTCAAAGAGATACTACTAGGAAGCTGTTCCTGGCAGTACGAAGGTCCAGCTCTATATGAAATCAGTTTCTAACACAGACCTGCGAGGCAGTGTTTTTTTCTAGAAGAAGTGCTGCATGGATTACTTAATCTAGCCATATGATTTTATGTTCTTTACCTCTGTCTGTTTAACACTTGCTTTGTACAGAAAACTGTAGGAAATGCAAAGCTTATGTGAAAGAGAAAGCCAAATTTAAGTAGTTTTGTTATGGCTATGCAGGCAGAACAGTCTTCCCAGAAATGAGGCCATTTTGCTGATGTATGGGGGTGTCTGCAGCAGCAGCAGATGGCCTGAATCTATGTTTAATACTGAGCTGTCTGAGGGAAATTTAAAGAGTAGGGAGAAAAACAGCTTCTTTTTTATGGTACTCTGATTTCTGAGAAAAAAAAAATAAAAAAATAAAAATCCTCATATGATGTTGCTGATTCATTATTTCTTTGTTAATATTGCCAAGTTTGAACAACAGATTGATTTTACACATTGTAAGATTCAGTAGTGTTACAGAATCCTGAAAAATATGGAGCCTGGTTACTGTGTAGCTGGTATGAGATGAAGCTTGAGAATGAAGCTGATAAGCAGCTAGATAACAGAATATTTAGTAGGGTTGGTGTAGTCCATCAGGTGCTAGTACATGTTTACTTGAGACACCTGTGATATTCACAGGGAAAGCTAAGTAGATTGAGAAACACTGCATTGTAATTATATTACAGGAGTTAAATACACTCTACTGCTATAACACATAGACATCCACAATAAGGGCAAAATAATTAACTGATGTGTGGCAGATGTGTGATAGAAGATGATAACCAGAGAGGATGATATGGCTTACAAAGGACAGATGAAATGTGTATCTGAAAAGTTGGAGCAGAGAGAAAGTTAAAAGCAGAGCTCACAATAAAGCTTGGGATACAAAAGTCAAGTGGTCAGCACTGTTTGCCACCCCACTTGCTCAGCTGCTCTGCCACTGGATGCAGAGACCTAGGGGAGGATGCCCCTTCTCCTGGGCTGTGGCACTTCCCTCCCCTGTCCTTTGAAAGAAGAAACACTGCAGCTGGCAGACCATGGAATGCCCTTTGATGTGGTGTTTACCTTACCATCCTACAACTCTGTATAATGTACAGTCTTAGTTCTCTCCAACTCTTTTAGCTGGAGTTAATTTTTAGCATTAAGTTTTTTTAAGTTATTTTCTGGGAGTTAACATTGAGCAGGTATGTTTTTGCAAAGATGCTAACTAGGAATGATAACTGTGGGAGTTTTATATCTGTCTGTTGTTAAGTATTACCTCTTGTATACCTAAAGATTTGATCAAGGAAATAGAGAACATTCTGGGAGATTCAGCCTTATTTCTAAATTAACATTCTGGTGTGGCCTGCTTGCTATACATACTAGACAGCAATATAAGTGAGATCTGCTCTGTGCTAATGGCATTAATCAGAATAATTTCTCTAGGATTTTGATGTATTCTCGTGTTCACCACCTATTGTTGCTTG
>NW_010296438.1:0-20011 GCF_000700745.2 Antrostomus carolinensis | reverse complement strand
TTAATCTTTGTCCCTTTGTTATTGATATGAAATGCTGGTAGATGATAATTTTTCAATGAAAAAATTTAAGCTTATTGTACTGTATTAGATAGGTTATAATGTTTTTGCCTTTTAAGTAAGAAACTTTATTACTATGGTGACATTAATGCATATAGAGTAATGTTCTCCAAATCAGTTGTTACCAACAGATAAAGACTGATTTGGTAATTGCTAATGTAAGGCAGGATCACGGGGTGTTATTGCACTAAAATTGTTAGCTGCAGGAGGGATGGTCAGGACCATAATATTCTGTTACTGAAGGAGTGCATCATGCTGCCCAGATTTAATATAAGGAGCTGTTGATGATGTACTATGTGAAAACCTTCTATTGGTAGCTTGGATGTCTAAAAGCTGTAGATTATTGCAAACCCTTTAGCTAAGGGTCTGTCAACCTCTCTCTTATGGTTCTAGCTTTCGATGACAATTGGTGGAATATCTTTTTGCTGTAGCAAAGCTTTATGTCGTCAGAAGGAGTGGTCAAAGATAATGTTGAGGCCTCAAGCCTGATTTGACATCCAGCTCAGGAACAACAGTTGTGAAGTGCACTGGGGGATATTTATATACTCCCTTTCTTTGGGATGACAGACTGGACATCGATGATGTTGATCAAGACCCAGCTCTTTTACATCAGAGTCCTGACCATGGTGAGCCAGGTGGGATGTGCAGCTAGCACCGGGCATGGGAGTGTGCCACAGCTAGGCTCTTTGGCTCATATTTTCTCCTATATGATGCTGCCAAATAAAGCACTAAATGATTCTGTCACAGGAAGTAAAGGTTTTTATTTCATTTCTGCTGGTGACTGTATTCTGAGGCATTTGAGGACCCTTTTAAGTTTATCGTGGACATTTTACCAAAATGCTGCTATGAATGTTAATTGTTTACCAAATGTCTTTACCTCAAAAACACCAAGGGGAAGTGGGCTTCACAAGTTACTCACTGCAAATAATGTTTCCACTGCAATTTGTATAATTCTCTGAAAGCAGCTTCTGGAATGCTATAATTAAAAGGTGATTAAAAAAAGAGCTGTGTTAAAAAGCTCCTGTAGTTCAAGATGTGCACAAATACTTAACAAGATATAGCCTAAATTGTTTTACTTTCTTTGATTCTGCCAGTACAAGATCTGGTTATCCATCCATAGTCATTCCGTCTTACTGCTTCAAACCATGCCCACCTTAGAGCTGAGGGTGGACAGGGAGATGGTCTAGTTTGGACCTCTTTCTTCTGAGGAAAGGGAGGCTGAAGGTTGTGGCAGATGAAGTTATTACTGCCTGTGGGACTAAGAGCAAAGGAAGAGCACCCTACTGCGTACCTGCAGGTGAACCCACCCTTGGATTAAAATGGTCGCTTTGGAGTTGGGGTTGGACTTGCTCCCCAGCTGCACTGTCCACCTCCTGTTGTTGCCTTTCAGTGAATGCTGTGGTTTTTGCAACATGAGAAAGGTGTATGAGGCATAGTGTGAGATTTGATCTAGAAATCAGAAGCATGACTCATGTGCTGTGCTGGCTAATTGTGGCTGCCTGGCAGCTGTTGGTCTCTGCACTGCTGCAAAACTTTTCTGCAGATAAAGTTGTTGAAACTGCTCCTAGAGGATGAATTTACACTAAGGGGTTCATAGTTGCAGTTTTCTATACCATTCATGCTGTCGAATTAAAAGCATGGCTCTAAAAGGTGCTAGCAGAGCTGAAATGAACTAATTGCAGTATTAAAAGAAATGTTTGTGGAAAATTGTCGTCAGCACTTGCCTCACAGTTCTAGCACAGCTCTCTACTGAGCACTAATCATTCAGTTGTGCTTTGGTCATCATGTGCAGTTTTTATCCAGGGAAGCACTTTTCTTTCCACTTCTATTAACTGACTCTACTTTGCTGTAGTTTGTGAAGCACATGTCCCTTTTATAGGAAATGAGATGAGTCTCATCCATATTAGGTAGATGAAAAGAGCAGGGTATGGACTTGGAGGCTCTTACCCCTCACTCTACATCCAGGTAATGTTCAGGGATCTTAAACCTGAGCTTGAAGGCTCAGAAGTTCCTGCAGAGCTCTGGCATTATGACCAACTAATTTCTGTTAGTATGATTTCTGGGATTCTTCTATCTTATTCTTTTATGTCTCTGCTCTGTGTTTGACAGAGCTTCACCTTCACTGTCTGTAAAGATCAGTACTAAACTAGATATTGCCTCCCTGTTGCCTCTGTGAAAACCAAAATAAATAAATCAGCTTCTTTGCTGTCTCTTTAATCTCCTCACTGTGTTATTTTAAATCATTTTGACCTTGTAAACCCAACAACTTTTAAAAGGAACTTGAGATGTACTTAAGAGATTCCTCAGAAATATATGTTAGTAAAGTTCTATTATTTTATTATACACTACCTTTTTTGTCACAACTTTTAAAGTGTTTTCACGGCTTTACTATTATTTCAGCTAAGTGACTTAATATTAAATCCATCAAGCTGTATGTCTGTATATTGTTATCTCTGAACCTGAAGATAGTATGCTTTTTTTTTTTTTTTGAGTATTCATTAGGTATGAAAAAAAAATGACAATTACCTATTTGAAGAATCTGTGTATTTCGACTGAGTCTACTGCACAGATATATTTTGGATTGATTTCCCTATGTACATGACATCAGTTCAGTGAGAGATCTGTCAGAGTCCCACTGTCATTGTAATTAATTCAACTAATTTGCTAGTTTTACTAGTTCAAAATAAAACTATGGTTTTGTTTTTCCCTATCACAAGCATTAAGTACCAGTACACAGAAACACAAGATATTAAATATGTCAAATGGATTTTCACATTTGAAAAATTTTAGTTTGAAAATTTTGTAACTGAAGGTCAAATTAATTCATGGCCTGAAAAATGATGGTCAATGACTTTCCATTGAATTGCCATTTCCGCAGGGCAAAAGCCAATATTACTGAAATATTTCAGTTTCTGTGAAAAAAACCCAACCAAATCCATTTTCACTTAATCTTCTGTGAAGCTGACAAATAATTGCAATTCAGGAGATTTGGGGTTTTATTTTTTTTTAGCACTCTCCAATGGAGATATATATCTTGTCGTAAGTATCTCTTATTTCATCAGAATGGCAGTCTGTTGCAGGCCTGTGTATAATCCCAGTGCATCAATGGTAGCTCATTCTATTGGGACAGCAGCAATGGCAATTGGTGTTATGCCGCTTCGGTGATCTCCCAGCAAGACATGAATTACTTATCACCTTTACATAATGAACATGCCTATATACGTCCTCCCTATGTCTAATGGAGCTATTTGTATGGTTGTAGTTAAGCAATTTACCAGTGTGTTGGAAAAGAAAATAACATGCAAACTCAACACGCAACCTTTCTTGTCTTATGCCATTGCACTTCCGTTTAGCACATTGGATTACTGCACACTGCAAACCTCCCTGGCTTCCAAACATTTATTTCCTGGCAGAAGTCGATGTACTCTGTTATGAAGGAGATGTGGCGGTATGAATCTCAGTCTAGTTTTCTGATATTATCAATGTATTTTTATGGTAGTGGTCCGCAGTTAGCAACATGTGCAAGCTCTGCATGCACTTTAAAAAAACGTACTAAAGCATAACAGTTTTCTGAAGCAGAAGTGGTAGTAAAGTTTGGGTAATAAAATAATACCCTGACTCATCTCTAATTAAGAGTGCAATTTATGAAAGGGATTAATGTTTAACAATGGGGAATAGAAAGGAAGCAGCAGCTGTAATTTTTTAAAATAACCTATTACTAACCAACTAGAGCAAATTGATCCATACCTTCAGCTCAGTCAAACCTTTAACAGACTGTACAATAGATAATTATCTAGAGAAATTATTATTTTTATAAAATGTAGCCAGTGCTTTACAACACTAAAAATATCTGATTTTTATCTAGTATGCATTTAACTTCTTCAAGTTAAGCTCTTGCTGCCTAGAAAGTGCTTTTTCACTCACGTTACACAAAGCAATAGATAAATAACATCCATGACAGTTTAAAACACAGCACAGATTTTTAAAAGGTTTCTCTATTAGTATTCCTTATCAGCCAATAATTCATTCTTTTTATTAATTTACTGGTCTTGTGATATTTTTGAAAATTAATCATCAATGAGAAGCAAATGGCAGCCCTACAACAACACAGCTGTTTTTTTTAAAGTAATTAAGGCTGTCTGCATTCATGATCACATGGCTGATACAAATTTTTAGCAAGAATTAAGCCATTGTTTCGAATGGTAATGAGTTATAGCTGTGTTTACATGTTTTAGAGCCATACTACAAAGACAGTGTAGGAAAATGGTTGTTTTGTGTGAATTTATCACAAAATGTGGAAGCGGTGATGAACATGATTCTTCTGGTAGGCCAATCTAGGTTTCAGAGAAAAACTGGTCATTTTTTTTTTTTACATAATTATTCATATTTTCACTTCTTTGGTGTTCTTTGTTTAAGAAAAGGCAAACCAATTTTTATATTTTGGGAGGAAGTAGGGAAGGTTGTCATTTTGATTCTTATCTTTCTGGAAAACTAGTAAATTTCTCTTAAATGGGTCTTTTCTAATTTTCTTTAATCATTTCTGTGGAAAATATCTACTTTGGGTTTGACTAGTATTAGCCTCAGGTAACACACAGGCACTGTGCTTGTATGCAAGTAAATTGTCAACATTTACTGTGCATTTGGGCAAACATATAATTAAACTTACCCACAGTGACTAACAGGCTAATTGTTTTTGTACAGATGCTGGCTTGGCTGTACAGAGGGAAGCCACAGTATGTTTCGATTTTAGGTCAGTGACTGGGTGGAACAGTTTTCAAGTGAAACTGAATTGGCAGCTGTTGAATGTATAGACTCAAGAGTCAGCACTGCATAGTGTGCTCAACTGTTATTTTTAAGTTTCTGCCTGAGTCTCCCTTGGAAACAGTCATCCGTAAGAATTTAGCTGTCGACGTGGGATAGGAGCAGGTGCAGAGCTCACAGTTACCATGCTGTGAGTCAATACAAATTAAGGGTCTAAGAGAGAAACTAAAAGAAAGAGGAAGCTTTGAGGGAGTACATTCAGCCCAACAAGGAGCCAAATATAGTGCAAGAGGTAGTTTGACAAGGAGGCTGAAGAAGGGGAATGTCTTTAGCCACTACTGAGATGAAAATGTAGGCATTCAGGAAAAGAAAAATGCTGGAAAAATAGAGATGAGAGAAAGTGAAGGGTACCACAGTAGCCTTCATAAACACAAATGGAAGTGATTAGAAATGGAGTGATGGTTGAGACCATACTCATTTCCATGAAATAAAAATTGCTGGTATTTTTTAAAATACTGTGAATGAGAACAATTTCAGTCATGTGACAGAAGTAGAATTCTTGCTGTTAACATTGATGAAAAGAAGGATCTCAATCAAGTCCCCTATTTTTGGAGGGATGTTGTTCTATTGTGCATGTGATGCACCATGTCTTTTGAAATAAATAAATGAATACAGGTGCATACCAAATAAAATGCAACTAAAGTTAATGAACTGTTTCTTAACTGGTTATAAGCCTTGAGAGCTTTCCTGCTTTGCATGGAAAGCCATAATAGCCTCAGAGGATTTTATTTTCCTTTCTTTTGAAAAATGGAATTGATAAAATCCTTCCATTATTTGAGATTCAGAAAAATCTTTGTCTCCTTTGTCCTTGCAAGAAAATCCCTGCCAAGTTCGCATGGCATTGGATGTTCAAAACGCCAAGTAATTTTAATATATTTAAGGACGTCCTCAAAATCTCTTTTCAATTGGAAAGAAATTTCCAGTTCCTTTCAAGGAATTGGGCAAGTGGCTTGGGATCCTTTTTCCAAGTCTTTTCAAACGTGTGCTTATTTTCTGAAGTGGCCTATTCATACTAGCATAATTCACTTACAGCTCTACTTTCTGCCTATGTATTGAAACATTGACTTCTGAGCTGCTCTCCCTCTGCAACTATCTGTCTCTTTCTGTGAAATTCACTGACAGATTAAGCTCAGAAATCAGCGTGAGAGGACTGGAGTATTACTGGTAGAAAAAGACCTGGAGGCTCTTTTGATCACAACAATTTTAGGTCTTGCACATGCTGAAAATTCCAACATGTCTGATGAAATGAAGATAGAAAATGAAAATGCCCTAGGATATATATTTTTTTTTTTGTAAAAGAAGTAAGGAGAACTTCTTCCAACACTAAATGACTTCCTTTTGAAGGACCATAAGACACCAGTTACATTTTGTCCTTGGTCCCAAAACTTGTCTTCCCCTTTCCATCCTTTGCTCTTTTTTCTTTCACTTTTTTTCATGCTTTTTTATTTTTGTCTCTTCTAGAAGAGTGCAGATTTTTTTGGTCTGTGGAGAAAAAAACTGCTTTAACATTAAGGCAATTTTCAATATGAATAAGTAGGCACATTAATGGATGGTGTAAATGGATGAAAAGAGTAGAATTGTGATACATGTGCTGACAAGAGCCTGTTTTACCTCTGTCAAAATGCTGGTGCCAAATACTAGGCTATTACAACATCCATGACATGAACTGTCTGATTTTGGCAATTAAATCCTGAGACTTGAGTGAGAGTATCACAAATCTGTGATCTATACTGCCAAAAACCTCTTTTTAAAACAGTCTATAATTGAGCAGTCAGACTTGTCAGGAAATGTGACCATTCCACCTGCCACTGGAGTTTTTTCAGTCTAACTGGTTGTCAAACATGCAAACATTCAGATGCAAGAAAAGGATGTTGCTTGAATGCTTGACCAAAGAATTAGATTAGATTAGTTTTGTTTCATTCACTTAATACTAGCTTAGAACAGCATGACAATTATCACGCACCAGTTGTTTGAATGCAAATGCTATGTTCTTTACTTTGTTTTCTGTTGGAGTAGCTTCTTGCTTTAGTAAAGGTACAGAACCTCTCACTACCTTTCAAGATCATTTATGAGAGTACTTTTCTTCATATGGCATAGTCCCTGAATACCAATCCTAGTATTTTATGCATCCTGTGGGTACTGAATGTACTACTGAATGTAGTTTAGAATTTGTTTTGTGAAGTGTAACCTGATAACACTTTTATTGCAGTTGCCTGGCACTGCCACAAGGACCAAACCATAATGTATAGGAGAACTGGCATCTCAGCTTTGGAGAATGAGTGAAGTAAGTCCTTTCCTTCTAGAAGAAAGTTGAGGGTAGTAGCATGAAATAGCTTTATTTTGGAGGGTTATTTGTCTCTTGGCACAGAAAGGCCAAATGCAGTGATGCACAACAGCAACACACACATACCACACTATAATTCTGGGGCATGGTCAGCCATGGACAGCAGGGCTGCTTTTTTTATGAATTGGAACCTGTTCTGCAAGCCATTGGGTGCCTGCCGAGGACAGCTGGAGAAGCATAATGGAGATTGCAGAGTCTGCTTCCTGCAGTGCCTATTACTTTTTGTAAGGATCAAGATGAACAGGAACGAGCATTTCTCTCCATAAGTGTGCAAGTAGCATCTGTGCGTATCACATCTTACAGCCAAAAATCCAAGACCCACCTCCTGCCCCCCAAACAAGTGCTTCTGAAGGGAAAAGAGAGGACTCTAGTTGAAGGGAGCACCCAGGCTGTCTCTTGCTGCCTCTGCTATTTTCCTGCTTGCTCAATTAAGGCTTAATTAGCTCACAAACTACTTTGAGGCAGGCACCATATTATTTTATGAGCCAAACCAATATTTACCCCAGTGGAATAACAAGCTTTTTTGGTTTCTTTTGTTCCTTTATATAAGGCTGTACCAAATAAAGAAATAAAATAACATTATTTTGTCTGTCAGATTGGTTCACATTGTCCTATGTCATATGTCTATGCAGGGAACTGGATATACAGAAGGATTGTGGGCATGCATACAAATGTAGCCTACAGTCACAAAAAGATGCACTTCCTTTCACCTTAAGTCAACAATGCCTGCATATTCCCAATTTTGAGGACTATGAGAGTTACTGGATCATAGTAGGGGTTACATGCTTCCTCCTATGACTGAGAAAGAGAAATGGAAACCACTTTCAGAAGTCCTGACCAGATAGTTTTCCTGCTAGGAATTCAGTTCTTTTTATGATGACATAAATGAAATTAGTATTAGTTACCTGTTCTATGTAAATATTTCTGTTATATTAGTCTCAGGGTTTTATCTGCGTGTCCTTGAAGGCTACAGAATGTGTGTTCATTTAGGTTTGTTGCTCTAAATCTATGCTGACAGCTGTAAATTTAGGCTAATAAATGATTTACACAGGTAAGGAAAACAAGCACTATCTCCTCAGAGGTTGTATAAGCCACATAGCTAATGCTATCAAGAAAACACTGATCAGACACTAGCTGATTGATTTTCCCCCTAGGTAGGTATTAAGCTGTACAGCTGATGAAATTGTAACTATTCATGTTTCTCTATCCTTCATTTTTCATTTTATTAGATTTAGTCTATTTGCTATACAGGATCTTTCCTGCAAAACCAAGCCTCCCAGGCAAAAGCAGAAACAACCTTCCCTTTCTATCTATGGTATTTAGGGAAAAGCAATAAAATTCCTTAAAAACATTGCAAGCTTTTGCTTTTGACCAGGAAGAGCACTCCCATCAGTGCTGCGGTGCAATCTTCCCATGTCCTGTCTCAACAGAGCACCCATGCTGATGCTGGGGTAAGTGAGGCTCTAATGTCTCAAAATTCTGTGCATAGCAGAGCCATAAATCTTCCTACAAGGAAGTGGTTATGAAGGAAGGCCTGGGTCACTGTCAAGTTATACTGGGCTGCATGGAAAACCAAAACAAAAGACCAGCCTGAGAGCAGCAGAGGGCACTGGTGATTTAAAGTAATCCTGCTAAACCTCCGAGGCTACTGAATGCTCTGCAGTTTCTTTTCTGTACCACCGTATTGCCCTGAGTCTCACCTAAAATCCCATCTGCTAACGTGAATATATGTATAATGGGCCTAATTTTCCTCTTATATTCTCTAGTGCAAATGAGGAGCGACTCCAATGAGGACAAGGCATTAGAGAGCAGAGAGTGAGAGTGGATTAAAATGTATTAACTGAGAATGAGAATGGGGAAATATAAGCACAAGAAATTTTTATATCTGTTTAGAGAAGCTTAAATTGTTTGCAAAATAGTCTACCATAAGGAAACTATTTCTTATGTTCTTAGTACAAAATGTAAGATGCTGCAATCAGCTATTTTTTTTTTTCAAAGCATAAAGACTGCTTATGTGTTTGGGGGGAAAAAACCTGGCAGTTTGTAACATTCTTTACAGTCCCATAGCTGGTATATTCTGATTCACTGAAGGCAGAAAAAAAAGTATATTATATTTCACAAGCTGGTCTGTAGTTTAATAAAGGTAAATTGATGCATTAAAATTGTCAGGTATAACTTATTTTGTATATTTTGTCATGAAATACATGGCTTTTAAAAATATTCTGAAGTGCTGCACTTTTCAATGTTCTGTTTAGCTTGGTGTTTTTCATGTCTTCCTTTATCCGTAGTTCAACTGTACAATTAAAGCAGCACTAACTGAATTCAGTAGAGCTAGTATTAACTGTGTATTTCTACCTTTAGTTGTTACTAACAACATGTATTTTCTCCTACCAGTCTTATTTTCTTTTTCATTGTCTTCCCTGTGTATTATTTCCAGGTCTGCCCTAGATTTCTGCTTGAGTTACCTTCTGATTCACAGCTCTACCTAAATAAATTATAATATCTATTATATTTGAGACTGTAGGCACCAGAGGACACAGCTACCAAGTGACTGTCAGTAATGCAATGTCAAACCTCACCATCAAGGTGAAGATTTCTGCAGCACTTTGTTGACATTGAAAGTTTTCAAAATGCTGGCAGCTTCATAGAAAGCTTTCCTTTTAATTGCCTTCTGCCAAGTAAAGGCATTAGCCTGCTTCTGGCAGCTTTATGGTTCCAGATGTCCAGATCTCTCATGATATCCTAAAACTGAGGCATCAGGGTATTACACTTCTATTACTGAGTTCTGCTGCTGACTCTCCAGAGTAAAAACATGTTACTGAGCTGATCTATAGCTATGCTGAAGTAATAATTCTCCATACTGTTTACCTGCAATTTACAACCAGAAGAAAACATAGACCTCTGGAAAGGTACTGGATCAGAGCATCTCCAGGTGACAGCACTAAAATTTTAAGTGCTATGTATCATTTGATGCTCTTCTGTCTCTGTGATGTGAAGATAAGGGAAGTAAACTTCCAAAATTCAGAATGTTTCTTCTTGAAAGTAGCATGTTTACTCAATGAAAAAGACTCTATTCTATCAGCAGAACTGTTGTCTCAGAAAATTAACCTTATTTATGCTTTAATGTTATCAAAAGATCTGGCAACTTACAGTTATATTTAAACATAGAAGTTTATGCTTTGCAGTTTCAGAAACCTGAAGAAGATCCCTTATTTTGTATTTAGATGATCCAGGAGAGATTTTACAGCCTTTGGAACTGTTGACTTCTTTTTGCAGAACACTACATTGGGCATGTTCCTTGTTATAGAGTAGGACTTATGATGTAAATAAAAGGAAGATGGACTATATGGTCATTGTACACAGTAGACCTCATAATATCAGTGAGGGTGCCTGGTGTCCTGGTTTTGCTGGACAGAGTTAATTTTCTTCTCAGTAGTTAGAAGAGCTGCATTTTTGTTTCAGTTCAAACTTGTTATGAGAACATCATTGATAAAAGTACCAATGTTATTAGTTGCTGCTGGAGCTCAAGGCCATTGTGTTTGGCTGTTCACAGCTGCATTAGGACTGGGAGGGAGAAGTGTAGTGATAGCAAAACCCAGAACTGGCATTTGGATGCGCCAGTGAAATATTCCATATCATATCACGTCATGTTTAGCATATTATCTGGGGCTGACTGGAAAGGGGGAGGATTTGCACTGGTTTTCGCTCAGCTCTTGCTTTTCTGGGATTGTGGTTTTGGTTCGGGATTGTTGCTCCTCCAGGATCGTTATCTGGGAACGGGCCGGGCTTGGTCGGTGGGTGGTGAGCAGTTGCACTGGGTATCAGTCATTGGTATATTTTATTACTGTTATCATTGTCAATACTGTTTTAATATTAGGGGTTTTTTAAAAGTTTTTATTTCTATTATTAAACTGTTCTTATCTCAATTTACAAGCCTCCTTACCCTTGCCCCCAATCCCCTCCCCTATCCCCTGGGGGTGGGGGGGCAGTGGGTGGACGGCTGTGTTGGCTGCTGGCCAAGGGCTAGCCCAGTGAAACTATCACACCTGGTCAATGGCCACAGTCACATCTGTAGTACACTAGGACTTTTCTTCAGTACCATAGTTCCTCTAAGACTGTATATTTTTGTACTTATTCCATTGTAAGCCAAATTCCTCTATTCTTTATTTTGGTTAAAAATATCCCCCCAAACCTCTGTGTCTTAGAGTTTCAGCTGTAAACTAATTAAGAAAGAACTGGTATTAATACTTAATCATCCTGAGGGGTGATTCAAGGTTTAATTTTTAATAGAGTTTAATTCTTTTAGATATTAGATAAGTGATGCCTGAATGCCAATTATTTTATACAATCATGTAAATTCCATAGAACAATAGAAAGAGAAAGGACTAAATGGAAAAAATAGAGATAAAATTCACATATCACAAAAACCTATTCTGATAATTTTAGCAGAAATACCAGTATTTCTATGGTGCAGATTCTCTCTCTTTCAAAAAAAAAAAAAAAAAAAAAAAAAAAAAAAAAAAATTATAGGAGTAACAATTTATTTTCTAGTGGATTTTTTTGTTGTTAATTAATTTATCTCTCTTTAAAAAGTGTTCATAAACAGATAAATTTTTTCTTGGGTATATTTGCTGTTCATTGCGTACTTGTTTGTAAATTATAAATGTTCAGATTTGCATATAGACAGCACTCTTCATTTAGTCCCCATTTATATGAGCGTTGTTGAAATAACCATTCTGTAAACAATGTAATTTATGAGAAAATGTCCAAGAATAACCAACACTAAAAAAACAAGGAGAAAAAAACCCAACCAAACAAAAGCCCAGTGGCACAAATACTTACTTTGAGATTAACAAATTGCATTCATTTTCTTTTTCCCTTAATATTACTAAATATCTCTGTCCTCTCACAACTGTTTTTTATGAACTGAATTATTAATTTGTTTTCTTGTTTGTTTTAAAGTTTTCTGTAAACAATAATGGGTATGCATGGGCACTGAATTTGACTCTGAGAAACAACCTTAGCCCCCTGTAGTTCTAAGTGTCTTGACGATGGAAGTACTTTTAAGTAGTTTAATTCCAAAAGGAGCCAAAATGTCACAATCTGGGTTATACATAGTAAATATTACTGATTTTTTACTTTGGCTGTTTGATAATGTATAAGCTCAGAAGCTTACTAGCTACTGGAAGTTGTTTGCAGGTTTTAGCTTGTCTAAAATGGCTTATTTTCAAAGTAATATCATTTTTAGGAATTAGCTTTGTTCAATTTTTTTGTTTGGTTGGTTTCTAGGGATTACGAGAATAAATAAAAGCCTTGCTCTCATCTTGTTGGTGACTTAATGGAATTTGAAAGTTTTGCTATTCCATCTGCCTGGCTGCAAATATTAAGCAATTAACACATTTGCAATGGTCCTGTAGCTTCAGCAGAGAGGTTATTTGGTTTATATTTTGTTAGTTGAGAAGCATAAATGTCTGTCACTTGATGTCCAACAGTTTGTAAGTAAAAAGGAACTCCTGTTGTAAAACTATATCACTAACCATTGGTAGTATGGCTTTAGGTCATATGTCTTAATTCTTAAACTATTCATTCTAGCTATTGAGAACGTTAAAAATAATTCTTATCCTGGACTGGCCTAAAGATATTATGTGAAGTGCTATTCTAGCTGCCAAAACCCAAACTTATGTCAACCACGTATGCTGCAGCCTATGTTGGTCCTCTTAGTGATGAGATAAATTGTAGCCTACATGGTTTGAAATGGCTAAATAAAGTGTAGGGTGAAACTAGAGCCAAAATTATTTATAATGGCAAAATTAGTAGGTTATTGATTCAGATTTTTCTCTTTAATTTTGCATTGCTGGTATCAATGCACAGTAGTTTCTATGGGATGACACCTGACTATTGTTGTACTTTCTTCTGTTGTCTCCTGCCCATTCTGGTTTTAACCTCTTTTTATGAAAGTATATGCATACTCTGATAGTGTAAAAAGTGATACATCCTGTTCAATAGATTTGTGTGTGGTTTATGTTTGTCTGATTAGCCAGCTTTAGAAATGTCTGTAAGGTTCTGTTATCTCTAAACTTTTTTAAACCCACTGTTCCACACATCTAGAAGGGGGTAAAATGGATTCTCTTCCTTTCTGTGCATTTTCAAGTTTTCCTTTCAGTTTTCCTGCTTTGTAGAAGACCATGTAGCTTTAACACTAGAGACCTGCTTTTATTTGCAGAAAAGAATGTTACTTTTCTGTCTAAGTCACTAAATATGATATGAAAGTTGATAACAAGACCATAGCTCTCTGCAGTGCAAACCTTAACATCAGTTTAAAAAGTGACAGGATAACTGCCATTTAAAATCAATTTTGTCAGCTCCTCAATATTTCCTCCATTGGTTTCCTTTTCAAAATGGATTATTCAAGATTTTAGAAAGTCTTCTGAAATCCAAAAAAGTACATTAGATGCAGAATTGCCTAACATCAACCTTGTGATATTTTGAAGCTGTGTTTGCAGTTATTGTAATTTTAAACACTAACTTGATTGACAAAAGACTAGATATTCGAATAGTTTAGTGTGCTGAGCTGGCAGCAATTGCTCTAAAAATATTTTCTAAAAATCTTTCAGCCCCCCTCTACACTAAAAATCTTGATGTGAAGGTTCAATTTCAGTTATTGATTCACTTCAGGTCATACTTCTTGACTTGGATTTACTGATTTAGACACAGCTGCTCAGTACCCATTAGTTTTTACACTTTTACAGCCATAAGCCAAACACATGAACAGTGTGGGAGTACTGACTAAATGCTATGAAATATGTAAATCTTTTCTGCTTATCTGTTTATGTGCCCTAGCCTTTCCTTTTCTCTAAAAAAATTAAATTCTTTCAATTTTTATGAGACTGTTTTGGCTATGATAATTTAGCATATAGGCACTAAATACATTTGAACATTTGAAAAAATGAATACATTTATTATTTTGTGTTATGGTGTTGGGCTTTACCTTGTTTTATATGCATTGTGCTTCTCCTATTCTGTTTCTGTGATTGAGAGGTTTCCCCTCCCATTCCTTGCCCCCTTTTAGAACAGGAACTTGGCTGCCTCCAAGTTTTCTTTACCCTCTGAAATGGTATCTCAGTCCTTCCCTATTTTTATCCTGACACACTCTCTTTTCTCTTTGTCTCTCTCTATCCATCACATAATCTTTTCCTCTTGAGGTCTCCCACTCCAGTTTTCATACAAACTTCACAGCCAGGACTTTGGTTATATATTTCTTTAGAGTCACCAATTCATCTGGCCTTGATTTGAGGTGTGGGCCATATTATTTTCCTACTGTACTTCTCAATCCATACCCCCTCTTTCTTTGCATGAGTCCCTGTTACCTATCAAATCCCAGTTAACCTCTTTTCAAGCAGAGGTCATAGCTATGGCTCTCACCATTTACTCAGTAGTAGGAAACTGACCTGTTTCCACCTGGCTTAGCCTTCATCACCACTTATTAAATATTAAGCTATTTTTTTTTTTCCATAACTCTAACTCCTCTCTGATACTCTCACTTTTGTTTAATATCTGTATTAAAGAAATCTTGAAAACAGTTCAATTGCTGGTGTACTGTGAGAGCTCCAGAAATTCAGGATTTATCTTCCTTGGTTTTCTCTAGCTTTAAATTTCCATTTTAATCTGGTTGAAAGCAGGGATCATTTTTTTTCGGTCTTTGTATAACATCAAACACTCCATAATTAGGGCTGCTAGATAGAATGATAGCATAAGTAATACACCCATGTGTATATCATATTAAAAACATTTAAGATATTGGCAAAGACACCAAGATAAGGGGAGTGAGATAAGAAATCTGTTGAAATAAGTCTTGATTTACTGTATTTGCTGAAGTTTTGATTAACTAACAGAACAAAGGACCTTGGGGATCTTCTGAATTCTCTAAGCCATTTTGCCCTGAATTAATGGCCTTTATGGAGGATTTTTTTTTTCTTCTTCAACACTAATGAAGATTTTAATTAATGCTGGGTTTTGGCAGATATTTAACACAACCAAAATACCTGCAGTGCTGCTGTTATATACCACACAAGTTATTTTAGAAAACAAACAAGTGAAAAACCCCAATTCCCTAATTTTAATGTCTATCTGTCTAGAAATTACAGTCTTTTTGGTTTGGATTATAGCACATAAAGAAGTGATTTGAATGGAATCATTAAGCTTCCTAACATTTAGTATTTTTAAGCTTATAAAGAGTGCAACTGGATTAATCATCATTCCCAGTTTTATACTGGGACCTGCTAACATGACCCTTAGTATTTTTGGTTTTGTTGGACATAGAAATGTCAGTAAATTTTAAACAAGTATTCTCTATATGATAGTATAGTCTTTTGTATTTTTCCAGACTGTTTGAAATATTAAAACATAATTCAGTCTGAATATAAATTTCACAGATTATTATTTAGAAGTTTTATTTTTCTTTAAATTCCATGCAAAATATAATACAAATAAAATTCCATTAAACTATTAAAATTCTGTAACTTAGCCATGTAAAGATTTTCTTTTTTAATTAATATCAAGACTCTTTTCTGTATAATACTAAGGACTAATAATGTATTTTGTGTTCTTGATTTTAGTATGATAAGAAACTGGCTTCAGTGCAGAGCATGCGTCATATATAGAGTGAAGTAAGATGTTAAATTGATTTTTTTTTTCCACCAATAATAACTTTTAATGTACTTTATTGTATAATACTGCTGTCAACAGAATGCAATAGCTGTAGAAAGAGCTTGCTATCAAGAGTCCCTTTTTGAAAAATTCTTTATAATATATAAATATGAGTCAATGGAATGAGGACATGATTAATGTTACTGAATTTATAGATAACTGTAACTTAACATGCAGCACATGAAAAGGAAGAAAAGGTGTTTTGCTGCATATCTTTCTGCCAATTGAAGGTGGCATAGATCTATGAAGGCTTGGGACACAAATTTTTAAAATGCCGAAAACTCTATCAATTACCAGTCTGATGTAATTAATGTTGACATATATAGCTGCATTTTACTTCTACTCAGCAAGAAAAAAGGAGACAGGCAGTGACTTATAATGTAGAGGAACAATTTTGATCTGCAAAACACATAAATTGCAAAAGTTAACTTTAAGAATTTGAGCTGTTACTTAATTTAAGAAGGGGCAAAAATAACTTTTAAACTAATAGACATTTTATGTTTACTGTGCTAAATGAAAGTAATAGTATTCAGGATGATAATAAGGAAACCACATGGACTGTAGTACGTATTTGAGCTGCCAGTGCCATGTAGCGAAAGATCTGGTGCATAGGTGTATTGAGTGCAGTAAGAAGAGTAAATATTCAAAATGTCTATGTCAGACTCAGGTAGAACAGGTACACATAGTTGTGTTAAGTCATGCACACCAAGAAAGGATTCTGGAGAGGAACTGTTATAGCCACTGAACTATGTCTGTGTAAAGAAGAGAGGACCTGCACAGGGAGGCAAAGAAAAGCTCAAGGTGGTTGCTGTGTATATTGTGAGGTAACATGTAAATTTCAGAAAAAGAAAGCAACAACTGGTATAAGAACAAACAAGAAAAACTATCTGTAAGGAATATGTGATAGGAATTAGAAAGAAAGATTCTAACTCTCATACCTAGAGCAGAATAATAATAGATATAGTAACATGAAAAAAATACTTATAATGTCAGTC
This sequence comes from Antrostomus carolinensis, assembly GCF_000700745.2. Taxonomy (NCBI): domain Eukaryota; kingdom Metazoa; phylum Chordata; class Aves; order Caprimulgiformes; family Caprimulgidae; genus Antrostomus; species Antrostomus carolinensis. The sequence continues at coordinate 3,088 of NW_010296438.1, read as the reverse complement.
AATTAATTAAAGTGATTATGTATGACTCGTTCACTTTTGATAGCTTCTCTGTGACCCTAGACATTTACCTTTCACCCTGTTCTCATTTTGTTGAGTACTTAGGGGGTGTGGATGATTTTTTCCTAGTCTTTATTTGCTGGAGATGGAAGCAGGGTCCTTATGCTGTACCTGAACTTCCAGGCTGAAGAAGTCATGCTGGTGGTGAGAAAAGATTTTGTTTGCTTCTTTATTTTTTACTTTTGCTGGGGCTGAAAGCAGCAATTTGGGACAAGTGTAATTTTAAAGTGACACAGTGCTTGGAGAAGAGGGCAGGTGGGATCAGGAGAAGGAAGAGGAGGGGGAGGAGGGAGAGGCCTAGACAAGACTTTCAAGGAAAGGAAAATGAAGCAGAGAGGCTGACAGGCACACCTTTTGAAATATAGGTCTAGGCTGGATGGCATCTGGAAGTGTTCCCTGGGTTTGTGTTTCACAAGGTTGTGGCACACTTGAATGAAATTTGGCACAAACAGATTTACAGAGCTCTGGGAACAAAATAACTGCTTCAGGAGGCAAGAAACACTTCCCTTGTGGATAAAACTAAAGAAATTGCTGAGAAGCAGTATTTATTTCCTAGTTTCCTTCTAAATTACTGAATACTGGCTGTTGCTGGAGGCAAGACATTGGACTTGATGTATAAATGGTACAATTTAGTATGGGAAATCCTATTAGTGATTTTAACTTTATATCAAAGTACTACAAAAACACATATGAACAAGTTATTTCATAAAAAAACTGGGAGAAAGTATGCTGTCATTTCTTGTGTAAGTAAAAAATAAAATACCTCACAATGATCTTGATTTATGCATTGCAAATCTACAAGTAGTTTGAGGACATGTAAATAAATTTGATACACACTTCCATTACCACTGAAGTATTGGTTTAAGGGCATTACAATCACAAAAAACACCCCTTGGTGCAGTCATTAAACCATACCTACCTAGCTCTAAGATTACACAGGCTGGTGGGTGAACTGGATATATACTGCTTTCTTAGAGCACGTCTAACAGCCATTAAGTAGTGGGGGTTTGGTAGCCCATATGATGTGTAAGGCTTTCTAAAGTTATATTATCTACTGGTTACTACTGTGCAAAGTGTGCTCTTAAAATATTACCTTGTACACTAATTGCACTGAAAGATCTAGTGTAACACATTCATGTTATTAAAGTTAATGGCCCATTGCATTAGTAGTGATAGTGAAGGAAATCTAAAGGCAATTTTCCTGTTTTAATTGGAGGACTGTACGGTTGAAGTGAGGTTAGTATCATTACACTGGAACTTGTGATATCTACTAGGCCTGCAAAGACAGAAACCGTCTATGCTTTGCACATTAGTAAGTCTTTTTTCATGTGCCCATTACATTTTCAAAGATTGCTTGAAATCAGTACTGCAAGTGCATTTTTACATTTTCTGTGTTCAATCACTTTCAAGTAAAAAACTGATCTTTTTGTTTAGAGCTAAATAGTTGCTTCTGTTTAAAGGAGGAATAGCAACCCTTGCCTGCAGTTTGGGATACAGTAAAAATTGGATGGACAGTTATATGTATATGAGATTTCTCTTCTGCCTCCTGAAATCTCATTCTGTTTTTACATTTATGGTGCTTCCACACTGCAGAGTCCTCTAAATGCTGGTGGTGCAGTTGCACACAGGAACACTATCCCACAAGGGAGCACAGTAATGAGTTAGGGCAGGACTTCCTCTGCTGTCAGTAACTCACAAATGGCTTCTTTTTAAAGCCTGAATTCTGATTTTATTCAATCCCAGGCTATTTACCTTTTGCAAACGTACAGTATGAGCATTATAAGTTGTGTGTTTAGTGGTTAAATGAGTATGTGAGATGTGGCAACTTGCATTGTCTGAGTGCATTAACCAGTTGGCAAATCCCTGTTCATGGTAGCCTGACTGCTATCCAGAGCAAAATTTCTCTTTCTCCCGATTCATTTAATGGGGATGCTCTGAGTTCAGGCAGCTTCTGCTGTTTTGTGCCATACCCCTAATGCTCTTGCATCTTGGCTGCAGGCTTTTCAAAGCAAACTCTGCTTTGTCCTATTCTTCATTATAAACCACTAAGCTTCTTTAGTGAACCGTGACAGGGGTGGGTGGGAAGGGCTGGATGTAGCACATGTTCCTGTGCTCTCAATGCTTTCCCTGTCCCATTAGAGAAGCTCTCAAGAAGTACATTGTGCTCTCCTGGCATAAAGTGCAGATTGATGCCTTCCTGTGAATGTTGTATTTTGTAACAGCTCCTTGATTGTTAGTTGAAGGTGTCTCTTTATATAGTGGTCCTGTTTGATTTGAAGCCAGCTGTGGCATAGGAGGCTCCATTGGTCACCACCTTTTAACTTACAGGCTCAGATGAGACCCAGTTCCCATGACTCTAGTCTGAATCAATTTGAGGAGGGCTGGGTGTGCATGTGAGGCATTCCCTGAATGAATTCAAACCCTCTTCTCTGCCAAAAGAGTCTTGCAAGTTTGTTGTATTAGTTAACAGTTTGGCTAATGATTCCCAGGGAGTGAGGTATAGGGAGAGGAGGGAGTTTCACTAACTTTTTTAGGACTGCCAGGTTATAACTTTTGTTCTGCTGGTAGTGTGGTAGTTGCGAGATTTTTAGATAATCTGCTGTGTGAAGATATCCCTGGGTGGGTGAGACATATTCTAAATATTGACAACTAGGATATTTATTACTTTTTCAGTGTGTTACTATCAATGTGTCAATTTAACTCAAAAAGTTGTGCTACATTTCTATTACATAATAATTCTAACTGCATACATTCTTTTAAATACTCTGACAGATAAGGCTTCCAATGATACCTGTGCCTTAACTTCTCCTTCTTTACTTTATCTGTACAGAGCTGTTTTCAGCAGTCAGGTGACCTGGCAACTCTTGTGTTATGTTTCCTCCAAGCAACCTGCAAACAAAGCATATCTATGCATTCATAGTCAAATCCTGATTTTATGCAAAATCCAGAAAGTTAGTAAAGCAACAGAGTTAAATTACAGAGTCATGGAATCAAAGGGGCTGGAAGAGACCTCAGGAAATCATCTAGTCCA
>NW_010296437.1:100131-115487 GCF_000700745.2 Antrostomus carolinensis | reverse complement strand
CATTCTATGATTCTATGATTCTGTGAAATTAGAAATAAACCACCCACTCTAATATTTAAAACACTGAATATAAATATGCAGAGTATTGTTGCATTTGTGAAGATTTAAGGCTGGGAAAGAAACAAGGCTTATAGGGAAGAAGTGGCTAATACCATAGAAAAACAGAACAATTTCCCAGTCTTTTCATTTTATCTCCTTAGTGTGTCTGACAACCTTTTTGTCTTTTCCAGTGGTATCAACTGGTCTATTAAAATGTATTGCCTCCCTGAGAAAATCTTGCATTTCAACACAAATATCAATCTATTAGTTATTAAAACAGGAGAGTTTAAAAAATGTCCCCTACTTCATGCTTAAAGAAAAAGCTAAAGTATGAGAGAATGTAACAGGAGCTCACTCTAGGATTATGTGCAGTGACAGTAACAATAAATACTGCTTAAAGAAGTGCTGCATCTTCCAAAGAACTGACTCTAAGAGCCTCCAGGTAGCAAAGTAGCAAAACCAAGTCCCAATTATTATTCTATGGAGACAAAAACTGCAACTCTTCACTATTCATTATGAAGGCAGCCAAAGCCCCGTGGGTTTTATGAGAGTGCTATTCGATATCCTTAAGCAACCCTGTGTCTAGAGACTGTTTATCAATCCAGGCAGCATTATGTGCTGTACTTAGCTGCTAGGCTCAGGTTCCCTTGTATTCAGGCTGAACAGGCATTTGTATTGGATAATATTATGAAATTGCAGGTCAATATACTCATAAGTGTGGTTGAGAAGACTGAGGCCAAAGGACTTCAAATTCAGTGCAGCTCCACCTTACTCCCATCAAAGCAGCAGTGGTGGACATGACACACTGCACTTCAGATACAAATACTAGCATTTTATTTTCCCACTGTGCAGTTTTTGTAAGCAAAAGGTAAGTGCCTGCAGTGACTTCTCAGCAAAATCCAAGAGATTGTCCCTGCATAAGGCAGGGGGCTGCCTTGGTGCTGTAAATCACCTCTTAAGACACCTGAATTTCTACTTTAATGCAGAGGGAACAGAGGGGGCCTAAGTTCCTGACTTAGCTGCCTCATTTGAATAGCAAAAGTTGGGCTGAAGTTGCTCTAGTTTATTTTGAGCTTGAATGGAAATCCAAGGGGTTTATTTGTTGAAAGAATGGGAAGATACACCTTGAGCTGGCTCTGTAAGAGTGTTTTAGATCTTAGAGGAGCTAATAGCTAGTTGTATCTCTTGTTTGCATTTGCCATGTCTCTTCAGATCCTACTCATTCTGGCTGAAAGGTCTGTTTGTACCAGTTCTTGAACACACTGTCTTATTGTCCTGAAGGAGAGTTTGCCAGTTATGTCATTTCAATAAATTGCATATGCTTTGCTATATTTTTACCTTCTGTTCCTTTGCTTTTGAAGGCTTAGCTGGAGAGTGAGAGCTGCCAAAATTGCAACTGTGCAGTATTTCCTGGCCTGGCAGGTTTGACATTTCTCCCTTGCTGACAGTGCCATGAATAGCTGAATGATAATGTAGTTACTGCCTTTTAAGCCTTTCCCACACCTGCCTTAGTGTTCTCTTTTAAATGACTAAAATGGAAACATTTCCAAAATAGTAAAAGGAAAACAGGCTCACAAAAACTCCTTTCCTTTATACTGGTAAGGTACAGGCCAATTAAAAGTAGCTTTACTAGAGCTGGTCAAGTCTCTTTACACAGGGGAAAAGAATCACAATATGTGTATACAGGCTGAGTTAGTTTAAAAGCTGCTGGAAACCCAAATTCTGATGGTTTGTATATTGCTCCTCTCTCACAGGCAAGATACTTTCAAAACCATAGAGTTCAATCACATAGTTGAAGCACCAGGGCTTTGTAGTATGTACCTGTCTGCTAAGGAATTTACTTGGACACATAAATATTTTGCCAGACATAGCAGAACACTTTTCCCACCTTCTGTACTTAATGAGAAAGAACATTGTGACTTGTCATTCGAATACCAGAGTTGCAAGTTGATAGACTGTAGAGTTATAAATTGAGAAAGGGTTGAGGCCACATCTCTTCTTCTCTGTTGTCCCATTCCTGCATTGGGTGACCAGAAGAAACCACTGATTCTAGCAACATACATCTATAAGTCTCCAGAGTGCCTTGCAGAGGGAGTAAGTGTCTCTTTTTGAGAGCTCTGCACCTCAAAATATACGATAGTAATTAAATTACTGCTAGTTCAGTTTAGTAATCCAAAGGCTCAAACACTGAAGAGCTAAAACAGGAAATACAAAAAAAGGAAATACCTTATCTGTAACCTTTTCTGTTCTCCATCTCATAATTGCCTAACCTGCACTGAGAATTGCTTTCTGTCACATCTCCCAGCCCATTTGAATTTGTTATTCTTGGACTTATTTTCCTTGGGGGCAATTTGGTTTGTAGTTGCTGTTTACTTACAGGATTGGAAATAAAAAAAATTCACTGCCTGTCATAAAACAATTTACCTGAGAGAAAACAATAACACCACTGAGGCTACGGTACAGTTACATTTCTTGGTAAATATGTGCTTTGTAGTGATTGCTTTTATTTTCACAATTCCTTTCTCACAGCCCTTGACAGCTTCTAATTCCAGGGGATAAATTCTGTCTTGTGCAAAGCATGATACACCAGTTAGACTGATAAAGGCAGTTGTATTAACAGTGGGTAATATCACAGGATAGAGACAAACCAACAATCAATAATGGTAATAATCTGTCATTAAAACAATAATTTAAAAATGGCAACAAAATTTATATTCTGCGTTTTTTCCTCCAAGTCTTGAAACCAAGAATCAAGATTTTTAAAAGGAAGCAACTGAGCTTTGTATGGGGCACATTTTAATGGCATCTGAGAAAGTAAACTTAGCATTATTTTTGTTGCTTTATGTATATTAAAAAGCTCCTATTGGTCTTAAATGTGCTGGCTAACAATTTTCTTCTGGCCTTGTCTCAATTTTCTGCAAACTCTACCTCTTGATTTATATGTGTTATGAGTTGCCCTGTTTTTGTAATTTATTAAGTGTTGTTTTATTACTTCATGGATTCTTTAATCTCTACAATGAATCTTAAAAAAATTGTTAGGTCTCCTTGATTATTTTGTAGCACTTGGCAAAATAATAGCATTGTAAGCTGCTCTCACTCCTGCTTTTCTGTTAAATTCACACCAACAATCTGTTTTGTAATTGTTCTAGCTTTCTGGAATTGGTTCTTTACAAGCACTGTGCTTTAGAGTTTCTTTTGCTTGCACAGAAGAAATGCAGTGGGATGATTGGTTTTACCTCAACTATTCCAATTTTTTATCTCTGGGAAGAATTAGTCTTTATGTCTTAAGGTAAAGTTTAATATAGATTTCCTAGCTCATTGGATGCAACCCTTTTGATTTAGGAAATTATCTTCTGGACTAGCACCAGTCTTTTAAGGTACACATTTCATATTGTAGCCCTGTTTGTCAGTCCAACATTTTTCTCTAGGTAGAAACTATAAACTGATATTAAGAGCCCAGCCATCCTGGCATCCTTTACTTTTTCTGATTTTATGGTCTGTAAAAAGTGTCATTTATATCCGATCTCATGCTTTCTCTTATTATACTGAGCATTCAAGATCTCTTTCGTATTATTTTTCAGTGAATCAGAGAAAGGCAATTCCATTTTTACAGTTTTCTCAAATACAAGTAACATATTTTGGAAATCTCTAGTTTCTGCTTATGAAATGGATACAGAATCTATCTCTGCAGTTGTTCTGTAATGCAGCATCTTTCTCATATTAGACATTCTTCCATAATGTCTTTTGTACTTGAGGATGAGAGACAGTAGCTTATATCTAATAAACGTCAGACAGAAGATGTGCCAGATTTTCAATAGGAACTGCAGTGAAGCGCACAGCAATATATTGTTTGGATTCACAGTCTAGCAAGGACTGTTAGATAGATCCTGATGCTTTTATGGTAACATTTTTGTTGGAAATTAAAGTCTTTAGGTTAAACCAGGTACTCAGCTTCATCAATCATCATCAACTTCCTCAGACTTTTAGAATTAGGTAATTTAAACTCTGAGAACTCTCCCATTATATCTTGCTGAAACAATACCAGTACAGACAGTAAATAGTAGTCACTTATGGAGAAAATAAGAATTCATGTCCTCCTCAAAAATAACTTTCCTTTGCAGCCAAGAAATGATGCCATCTTCCAGTGGAGCAGAAATACTTGAAGCTCAGGAATGTGTATTTCTATTACTGACTTGTCTCCATAGCAAAGCAACGTGGTTTACATATGGGAACACAGTTGGTGCCGTATTCCGCAGGCTGGTAAAGAGTGGGGATGGATTTCATGGTTGCCAGAAGGATATCCGAGGCCTTTTTGAGGATCTGTCTGAATAGCACTGGTCCAAGGATAGGCCCCCCTCCACCCCTCTCTGTGCATTGTCATTTAAAAATTCATCCTGGTCTGAAAATAACAGAACTTGGTTTTGCAAATTTGGAGAGGGATTTTTTTTCTTAGTGGGTGCTATTTGGTATTACCTCATCTGCCCTGTTTTTTTCTTCACAGTAGACATTTTCAAAATGCAACTTAAAAATAAAATCTCCTGGCTGCAGCAAGGGAGGAATTATCATGCATTAATTTGATATGCTTGCTCTGAGTGATTTTGTTGTTTTATTGCTTTTCACAACATTTTAAAATTTCAGTATTCATAAACCATTTTGGAAATTATCATCAGAGGGTATTAGTCTTACCCGTGAAGGACAGATGATATACATTTTTACGGCTTATTAGGCTTCTAGATTTACCCTGAATGCATACGCAAAATCTACTTGAAATATGGGCCTCCTACACAGCTACATTGAAATTACTGGGTAGATGGTCCCACTGGGGTTCCTGTTTTGTACCCTGCAACTATCAAGATGCAGTGTGCCAGGGAGGATCCTAATGATAGCTGAGAGTCCTGAAACTTTTGGTGTTCATGGCAACCACACAGTCTGTTGTACAATAACTGCTGCTTTGTCACTTGTTTCGAGTTGAGCTTTGAAAACAATTGGCAATAGAAAAGCATCTTTTTGTACCTTCTCTCTACAGAGCCTGATATTCTTGTCTGATGCATTTTGTTAGTGCACAAGATACATCTCTTTCCATGCAGTTAATTGGCAGGGGGCTTTCAGCGATATTAATGGCTACATGATTAGCTTGCTGTTCATGGCACTACGATAATGATAGTTTCCTTCAGGGAAACACTGATCTGAACCTCACCTTGTGTGCTTTTCACCTTAGAGGCTTCAGCTGAAGGTCATGAGGGTTATAGTCAGAGGTGAGGAAAGTATAATGTCAGCAAGAAAAATACCCATTAGCTGCAAATATCTAATTAAATATCAGGTAGGTGGGGCTGAAAGCAATCCTTTGTAGGGGGATATTAGGGGGAAGAAGGGCCCTTTCACAAATACTTTTCTCAAAGATCTATTGTCTCTCCCAATTTCTTCGTACTGCAGTCCCAGAATGGTGTTGGGGCAGGAGCTTTGGACACTGATGGTAAAAATCCACAGTCCAGGCTCCCTGATGGTTATCCCACAAATAGTGTTAATTTATACAGATCTCTTTAAAATATCTAACTTTCATCTACTGCTCCAAACAGCAATAAGCTCCGAGCTGCTGCCTGCTGAAAGCCTTGAAAATGACCCAGTAACTTCTAACGGGCTTCATATCAGAGCCGGGATACTCACTTTTGCAACAGTCTTTAGGACATGGTTCCAGAAAAGCACACAAATGCATGCCTGGTTTAACAACTAAATACACTCCATCGGAATGGGGGTGCTATCTTGAATCAGGGTGGGGCTAATTGTTAGGATATTGTTATTAACAAGAAGCAGTCTACTGCAGATGTGGCTGTGCATGTGGAGCTGGTAGAGTGGTGCGTATAGGTCCTTGGGTTTTGTAAATGGACTAACGGCGGAACTTTCCCAATGAATGGCTTCTTGGATGTGACAGTCACAGGAGTGATTTCAGAAGGGTGACCTGCTTTAGGGTGGGCCTCTATACAGTGGAAATTTTTCTTGAGAAGTGTGCTGACAATGGAGTTAGATCTATTTCATTTTTTCTTTTTTTTTTTTTTGTCAACAGGCAACATCCATATTTCTGTGCCATATGGAATGCATAAAAGTGGTACCATAAAAATCTCTAACTGATTAAGGAGAAGCCATCTTCAGAACCCCTTTGATCTAGGGGAAGGAATCAAGGAATTTAAGACCAGGGAAAAGCAGTTAGATTGTTTAATCTGACCTTTTGAGTATCACATGTATGTTGCATTTCACTCAGATGTCACTGTGTAAACCCCAAATGTTTAAATTATAACTTTCAGTGTACTGAATGGTGTGCTGTATACAGGAAGCAGATGGACTAACCTTGCTGCTATATCTGGTAATCAGGTGAAATATGCTGTGATAGTTGTGAAATATGTTCCTCTGTCCCCTGGTACTGAAGGGATATATTGTTAAAAAGAACAAACTACTAACAAACAAAAACCTCAATGAGCAACATAATCCTCAGCTAGTCAACAAGCTAGGCATCAAGACAGCAACTTAACCATACTCCCTTGTAGCAAGTGTTCATCCCACCTGGTGTCTCAGCTCCAGTTGTGGCCAGGCACTGACTATCAGTAAAAAAAGTGAAGGGAAAAAATCCTGGAGTAACATCTTGCTCATCTAGTGCCTCTGTGTCAGAACATGCTTTTGGCCTTCCACAGACCCTCCTGCCATGGTGAAGATGTACCTGACTCAGTCCCACCAAACAACATCACTTCCAACAAGAAATTATTTATCAATTAGATCCCAGTTACTGTTCCATCAGCCTTTAAAGCCGGCTGCAAATTCCAGTGGAAACTAACTCTTGTAGGTGCCTTTGAATGACTGCCCTTTTGCTTCCTGCACTTCATCTGACCTACACATTTTCTTTTGTTTTGCTAAAAATAGATGGTCTAAAGCTTTCAGCAAAAGGAATTGACATGTTCAGAGACAAACTGCAATGTTAAAGAGTGCATTTTCCTTTTAGTAAACATACTATGCATCAAATCAATTATCTCAGTAAACGCTAAATAACATTTTACTGTGCTGACCAAGGAGCTCCAAGCTTCTGTTGTCTCACACAGCATTTTGCTGCTTTGAGAACAGTTTTCTTCATAAAAGAAAACAGTACTGATTAGGAGTTGTTTGGAATTAAAATACTCAACCAGGCTGGTGTTTTGGGTGTCAAGTACAATGATGGAACAAAAGCAGTTGGAACAGGGAAACTAATCTTCATTTTCAGTGTCTTAATTGAGCAATTAGGGAAGAATTAATCAGTGTGGACAAAACCAAGAAATGCCAATAGGTAACAAATATCAAGTAAATCACAGTAACACTCTAATTTCAGCTAGTCTTTAAGTGTATGTGCTTGCCCTAGCTCCTTCAGCTGTAATTTATAAATCATTGATGGGATGAAGAGACATAGTCAGACCCTAGAGAAATCTGAGGATTCCTCCAGTCTCAAAATTTGGGCTTTCATGATAAAATAGTCAAAATAAGTATGTGATTCAGGAGGCCAGGTCCCATTCTCCAGTGGAGGACACAAACACAGCTGCTTCTCTGAAAAATACACAGCCTACATTGATGTGACAGAAAAGGGAGGGAGGGAGCCAGGAGGTGTGTAGGGGTTAAAAGGAGATCAGGTCAGAGCCAGAAATAGATCTAGTTTCTATACAGTGCTATCTTTCAAGACATAAGTTGCAGGATGAGTGTAGATCCAGATGCACATTTTCAACCTGGAGTTTTAGACTTGCCACTGTCTGAAGTATTGCCCCACATTCCTGTTTTTTTTCCCTTTATGAGGGCAGAGTGAATTAACGGGACAGGCAGTTACACTCTCTGGATGTGCTAGTCTTGTTATTTACATGATGTTTTGAACAGCTGCTTTGGGAAGAGGCTTTCATGTGTGGAACTTTCCCTAATACTGCCACGTGAAAGTTTGAAGTGCTGCTGCACGTATTTTGACAAAACCTATCGACACTGGAACTGTCAGTGCCATTCAGTTCCTCTTGCTGTCTCATCTGAGTTTAAAAGAGCCACAGATACAGTTTTTTAACTGCATTTTGGGGTGCTTAGTCCTGGGGTTATGGATAACTGGGAAGTAGATTTTCCCATTCGTAAATGTAGTGTCTGGGTCACTTTCCCAGTAAATTTCTAGATAGGAAAGAAGATCAGATTTTCTTTGGAAGTCTTCCTTGCTGGCCCTGTGGATTTTGTCTCTTGCTGTGATCTATGGGACAGCGATACTCTGCTCAGTTTTCTCAAAGCATTGACATAAATCTTGGTGGAACTCCGAAAAGCTCTGACTGGGGAGGAATTAGACGTTCTTTCTTCTGCTTCCCTTGCCTTACTTATGTGCTGTTTCAGGAAAACAGGTACTGTATCTCCAGGACTGGATTCCCCAGAAGGGGCCAGCTCCTGAATATCGATGTCTGTTATTGATTCTTACATATTTTATTTTAATTTTATTTAATAATTGCGTATTTATTAAAGCATTTGTCTTTCTGGTATACAGTCGTTACAATCAACATTGACTTTAAATCAAGTCCCTGATGTTGACAATGGCTGTAACTGCTTTTCAAAAAGCACTTATCTTTGTTGTGGAAAAAGTCCAGGTAGAATTCATGTTAATCTGTACTGAAACCTATAAGCCAAACCATTGGAAGTCTGAGTGTTTTAGCAGTATCAAGCCTCCAAATTTAAGTGCATGTCACTGCAAGATGAAAGGCACTTTCATAGAGTCATGAAGTAGAAAATGAAAGTACAGCAATTAATTTTAGAAGTTTGTTGTCTTGGGAATACACAGATAGATTCACATGTGATTAGATCCTTCCATGTACAATGAAATGTCATCCCCCTATAGAAATGAACATGACATAGACACTTTAAGAAGGGCAGGTGAATTTTAAGCCAACTACTTTTTCCTCCATTCTGCATCTGCAGGCAGGTTTTGAGGCAGAAATAACAATGTGCACAAAGTGCTGATACCTAGTGTTATGGAAATAATGTATTTTTACACTCTTCTGGGTCCTAAATGTTCCCATTTCCTTATTAAAAGTAAACTAGTTTAGATTCTATATCTTTCCTGAATACTCAAATGAATGAAAATACCGACTCTTGAAAGTGATACAATTTCTAAATATTTCTTTATATTCTCTAAACATGATAACATCATGGACACAGCAAGGAGTGAATATTGCCATATGAGGTGCTCATGAAACTGAGACTGTGTTTACTCAGACTAGCATGACAGACCCATGGGTTTCATCGGGTAGTTCAGCCCAGTAGCACAGAATTCACGATCAGATTAGTTTAAAATAAGCATACAACAGTGTATACCTCAGACCCTCACTGCCACACGTGCGAATGGCTTACACGTATATTTTGTCAGAAAGTCCCAAAGTTGGCAAGTCTGTTTGGAGAAACTCAGAACAGTTTCCTCAGTGTTACCTGAATTCCTTGAAAAGATCCTGACATTCTTCCCCTTTTCATTCCAAACCATACTTGTACCACACTCATTATTTGAAATGTGTTCCAGTGTCATGATCAGCCTCAAACACAGGGTGAGCAGTGAAAACCCCTGTAACTAAATAGCTTTATCTGACATTTTCGTTATGTTTCAAAAACTTCAAAATAGCGTATCCAGTCATACCCAGATACTTTCTGTTAAAAATAGATGAGTTTTAGAAGATGATTGTATCTGGGTGGCCCAGTATCATTTTCAGTAAGGCACACTTTCTAAATGTATGTTTCTGAGCAGAAGTAAACTTTAGAATTAATCCCAATGAAAATGGAAAATACTTGTGAGAGAACTTGTATATAAAGACCTAACCCTTAGAACTTGCCTTAGCTCACTTCTGAGTAAAGTGCCGAGTGCAGTTAGAAAATAAAGTGTGTCGTATCCCACTCTTTCTTTGGGATGCAAGTTTAAAGCTTAATTGCCAGCAGAATTACAGAATTAACAGAAATATCTTGAAGTTGACACAAAGAAAACGAATCTATGGGATGTTTGTCATATAACTAATGATTTTTATTTATTTTAATTAAAAAATAGATTTCTGCATTACTCTACAGCTTCTGGTGAGGTTATGATCAAGCAATGTCCATTTTAGAATGTCAGGATAGGTTTAACCTCAAGATGGTGCTAGATGGTTAAGTTGGCTGTCACAACAACTATTGTTTGTCGTTTAAATTTTTACAGAATGAAAAAGTGTCAATAACATTTAACTGGTTAATAACCAATAGGAAAGGATAAAGGCTTCATATTAAACTGCATCACTTCTATAGATTAATATGTTTATCTACCTGAGCAAGACATGAATTGATTTGAGAAGATACTGATTATATCAATGTCTCAGAATAAAATAGTGTTTGGGAAGAAATGGAGCATGTGTAACAGTCATTGGAACAACGGTGGTAGGAGATACACAATATGCAGTTTGACAGCTTACCTAGTTATTAGAACCAGACAGTCTGGGAGTAAAGGGAGTGTCATTCTGGCAAGTTATAAAGTAGATAAATAGTAAATACTATTAGTATTAGTAAATTTATCAGATAAATAGTATATACTTAAAGTTCTTGAAGAACTTAAAGAACTATTAACTTTTCCATTCAAAATAAATAATGCGTGGAAGTACTTTAATTATTCCAAATCAAGCAGTTTTTATGCTAGAAGATGGTTACACAGGGCATGGCTTTAGTATTTAAGCTATAGCAGTGCTATGAAAATGGTAAGATCCTGCTAATGTAAACACAGAGAACTTAATGTCATGTATCAGTATGCCCATCCTTTGGATCAGCAGGGAAGTGAGCTCCGCTGATATGTCAGTTCTGACATACCGTATTCTGACAACTTTCCTAGCAGTTGTCAGTTGGATAGGTGATGGAACTGCAGAACAGAAAAAGCAGACTGCTGTTGAGGTAATTCCCTTCAATTATGGCACCAAGTCTGGTTTTCTAGTACAGCCAAACAGTGACCAGATGACCAGAAATTTATCTTACAGCTTCCTTCCTTGTGAAACACTTAGAAAGATTTTCAAAGCAGCACATGAAAATTTTGTTTCTATTTATGGCAAAAAAATAGTGCTAGGTTTGTATAAACTGCTTGTGACTCAAAGTGGTGGTCACTCAAATGGGCATACTCACTTTGAAAAAAATCTTTTCCCAAAAAGGGATGTGGGTCTGCTTGAAAAGCAGGGACTCTCTCTTCCCCACACCGGGTATTTTTGTTGTTCTTTTTGAGTTATTTTCTTTTGTCTTTTTTAATGCTTGCTTTTTTGGCAACAAGATTTAATCTTTTAGAAAAACTGCAAAATGAGAACAATTGTGTGTCAAGTGAATTTATTTTGCACCAGAAAAGCCTTTCAAAAAGATGACTGTTTAATATATAATCTTATAAATGAATCAGCAAAATAATACGGAGACTTGGGAATGTGCATTGAGAGGAAGCTTTTTATTAAATTTTATTTTCTTTTGAATTTTGAATTTTGAATTTTTTATTTTCACAGACATTTGTATTGTTATCTTCCAAAGTTTTTATAATTGTTTCATGCAAGCAATTACTAATGAGGAGGCTCAATCAGCCAAGATAATGTTACAGAAATGTGAAGAGCTCTGGCCTTGAAAAGGGCTGCTTGATCTCCAGAAATAATTGGAAATTTACCACCATTCCTTTGTAATCTTAAAAAAGATTTTACAGTCCTTCTCATTTGTGAACCTGGAATGATATAAATGAACACGCTGCTGCCTATGTTACTCAAAGTCTTAGTTTATTTATTGTTTATATAATGCATTTCTTGGGGAGAAAGAATCAGCTAAATGTAGTTATTTGGCTTTATAAAGCAGGGAAATAGAAACTAGACTGTGTGTCCTACCCACAGATTTCTGTCAGATACAGATAAAAGTATAAATAGTCTAGGAGACAGTGTCCTCTTAAATGATGATCCTAAGGTTAGTGGTGCTTTTCGAGAAGATTTTTCTTGTCTAGGCAGTTATAAAGAAACTGGAAGTTGATTTAAGGTTTTATTATAGGGAACATAATTTACATCACTCATATTCAGTATTTAAGCAGGAAAGTATTTTATGTATAATTTTAGAAAGCTATTCAGAAGGAAATATCATACTGGTCATCCCAGCTATCTGAAAATCTATTTTAAAAAGTATTTCAAAAGGAAAATGGATGACATTTTTTGGAACAATGGGGAAATCAACGTACTATGGTTTTTTTCATTAGATTAAATTCCAAAGTGACATTCCAGCTGACAGAAGGAGAGAGCCAGCAATAAAATTCATGCTTACATGGTTCAGGATTAATCAAGGGGAGAGCTAGGGTAGGAGTATTTAGCTAAAAGTCATTTTAAGTCAGAAGTACATAAGGATAGATGATTAATTATGTTGTCCACTTTGGGCAGTGGCTGTGCAGAACAAATTGCATTTGAACTTGGTCACAAAAGAGTTTAAAAACCAAAAGTACTGAGTGGCAATTAAAAAAATACAATATTTGCTTTTTCTGAAAGTATTGTGTATCGATACTGGGAAATGATTCCCTTTGGCTTGATAGAGAAATTTAGGAGGAAGTTGTCTATAGATACCAATCCTGACACAGGATCCTTCCAGTAACAGTCTCAGAGGTGCAGCTTGCTGAGATACAGAGGCTGAGTGTTTGCACTGACCTCTGCCACACAAAGATCATAGTCAGCATCTGGATCTCCATATGGAGGATAAAACTTTTTGTATTACAAAAAAGCTTTCCAACAATTATTTTGGCAGAGACAATCATAAAAAGAATATTTGAGCATCTTATTACATTGTTGTTATATTCCCATCAGGAAGTTAAACTAATTAACTTCTCTCTTATGCATACCTTGGTGATATTTTTACATTTCCCAGGGCACATAACCAGTCACAAGAAAAGGAAAATGTGACCTTCCAATAATCACTCCATAGCAGGTGCTGGAGGACATTCTTAAAGCAACATATTTGATATACTGTTAAGTTTCTTGATGAGGTAGAACAAAAGATTGCAATCTCACCTGATATCTTTGCTACAACTCAATCTGTATCTCTTCTGTGTAGTTTTTTTTTTTTTAATTTTTACTTCTTTGTGCTCTTCATATCAGTTGCCTTTTCTGCTTGCATTCTCTGTTTGTCAGGTTAAAAAAAAAACACAATTTCAGCATTGAGACATATGGAGCTCCTGGAGAGTCTAGCAAAGGACCTCTGAGGTGATTAAGGGACTGGAGAACCTCAGATATGTGTAAAGGCTGGGAGAGCTGGGACTACCCAGCCTGGAGAAGAGAAGGCTTGGGGTGAATCTCATCAACACCTACAAGTATCTGAGGGGAGATGTAAAGAAGACAGAGCCAGGCTTTTTTCAGTGGTGTTCAGTGACAGGACCAGAGGCAATGGGTACAAACTGAAACACAGGCGGTTCCCTCTGAATGACAGGAAACATTTTTCTATTGTGAGGGCAACCAGGCACTGGCACAGGTTGCCCAGAGAGGCTGGAGACATCCAAAACCTGTCTGGACATGGTCCTGCACAGCCTGCTCTAGGTGACCCTGCTTGAGCAGGAGAGTTGGACAAGATGACTTCCAGATGTCCCTTCTAACTCCAAACATTCTGTGAGTCTGTAACATTGCTGCTTAGTGTTCCTGAGCATCATCTGTGACTGTAAAGCAATCACGTGGGAATAAAAGATCTGTATCTCTTTAGCCTTGAACTAAACCTTCTAACCCACTTGCCTTCTTTTTTGTTAGGGTTTCATTTCTTCAATCTATCTGTGAAAACAAGGCCTAAGAAAAGCATCCTTTGGAAGAAAACAGATTTCAGCAATAGTCAAGTAAAGCAGAACATAATTTAGGTGAGTAATGAAGGTCAAAACACAATACCACCGTCTGTATGCAAACTCATCCTCTGATGGCAGCTTCTGTCACTTACAGTATTCTTCCTATTGTGAGGGAGTACATTTTTTTTAAAGTATTGTTGTCAATATATTGTGGAAACCAACAGTAACACAGAAGGACAAGGACCATTGTCTGCATCTGCCTAGTGCTTCTAAATGAGGTATTTTTAGTGAATTGGAATCTAAAATGGCTTGCATGTCAGTCAAGGTCATTTTTATTTTGAGCGTATCTGATGCACACACTGAAGCTACTGTATAAAATGCAATTCAGCATAATATCCCTAATTTAAGATGTAGACAATTATGACGGATTAACCAGAGATAATAGCTGTGAACCTGATTCTTTATTACCTGGATCAGCAATGTTGGAAGAATAAATGGAAGGCATAAATGAAATAATCTGTTGCTGGGCAGTTGAAGAACACACTAAATCACCTGGCTAACCAAGAATGAAGATTATGTTTTTGAACTGACAGAAAAAATCATGGTTAAGGTCACTGAAGATGTATTACCCTAAGCAATATTATAATAAACTAGATTGTCTTTATATTGTAATTAACTAAAAGCATCCTCAATCTTCAGCTGATTCTCTGTTGCAGACACATGAATTTGTGGTAGAATTAACTAGATGAAAATGTCATCTGATCATATTGTTGGAAATCTATTGAACTGTGTGAACTATATGTTTCCAAAAAAAGGCAGTGAAGATGCTGGCAGCACTTCCTTGTCTGGCTTATAGGAAATTCCACAGGTGGATAACTTTGTGTTCCAAAGCCAGAATGAACACAGGGGCTGGTTTTGCTTTGGGATTTTTTTTGTTTGTTTGTTTTTGTTTGATTTTTTTCCCCAAAGCAAATTTTATGAGAGGAAAGGAATTCTGGGTGATTTAAATATAATGTTCCAACATAATGTCTAGACTATTCAATTAATATTAAATGCAATGAACTTTAACATTTATTTCATTTAAAAAGTAGGAATGTATTCTGAAAATATTTAAAACTATTATTCAAATGTTTATAATTTTTAAAATGTACTTTCATCAAAATCCATATTTGAATTAAATTTCTGTTCCTGTGAAGACATCATTGTTAATTACAAAATTTGTGTAAAAAAGGGCTGTAAGTCCTATTCAAGACTATATGTCCCCTTAAATGTTATCTTCCTCTGGGACTCAGCCACTTTGGAAAACCTAAGCCCAGATTTATCTGATGTAATTTTAAGAGCTCCACTGATGTGCTGGGCAAGGAGTCTCTTTGCTGCTAAGGAAAGAGAAGCAGCTCCAGGGAGGCTGCATACCATGTGCAATGTCTTTTCATTGAGAAGAGTGCCAAGGTACTTAGCCCTCCAGTGCTTAGGAGACACAGAAACCAGAGGTAGTTTGGTAATTGAGTGAAGGACCTGTGATTTATTCCTG
>NW_010296437.1:50918-100093 GCF_000700745.2 Antrostomus carolinensis | reverse complement strand
CCTGCTGATAATCCTAACAAAGATTTACAAGTCTTGGCCATTATAAAGAAGACTATTTTTGTGAAGTGTAAAAGAATCTTCTCCTAGACAGATATCTTCCTCTGGTCTGTTTGAGAAGGCTACTTCCAGTGAAATTCAAGCTGGTCAGTTAATTTACACCATAAAATTGTGTCTTAAAAATGAAACTGAAAGCCTCTGGTTCAGCCTCTCCTCTGGGGATCCCTGGGCAGCTATAGAAACAACACAGAAGAAAAGGATTTCTTACTAAATCCTTCTTTTCTGTCAGCAAATGCATTCAGAATTACAGGGTAATAATTTCAGAAGGATTAAGGAGCTTCATGGATGTTTTGAAGTTATATATATTGCCTACACAGTTTCAACACAGTGAATTTGAGTGTGTAATAGCCTGTGATGAGGCGTGCAGGCCTATCAGTGCCCCTGGAGAGGACTCTGAAGCCATTTCACACAATGTGCTGAGCAGGGTCTGTTAAAAGGAGATCCTGCCAAGCCAAGTCCTCAAGAGTTAAATTCCCAGCCAGGGTCTGAAGCTATTCAGGGTGCTACTAATAATGGAAACATCATTATCTGCAGCCAAACTCATTTACATTCCATATTTTGAGAGAAGGGAATTTGGATTAGTTAGGAGAGGACTGTTCTGCTTCCTAGCCAAAAGGGTGAGCACTGGGGTGATCAGGTGTTACCCAAGAGACTTTTCGATTTCTTGTTCTCATGTTTATTGATTGTCAGCCTACACAGATGACATGCAGTTACAAATATTTCCTCGAACTAAAGCTCTTCTTATGTGTTTTGACAGCCTTACAAGCATCTTGTTTAGATTTTAATAATTTAATAGCCATAGTTGTAAAATCTGCATGCTAGAATTTGTGTGTTTTTCTCCTGGACACTGAATTGGTAGCATGCATGGTGTCTCTGGGCAGGACAGTTTGCTTTATGCAAGGTTAATTCCTTAGCACTGGCCATGCTCCCTGATTTTTGGTTTTTGTGTGCGTGATTCTCTTAATTTTCTATTAAATAGAGGTAGGGATTTTTATTTTCTCTAAATTATCATGAGGCATAGATCAATCAGCATCAAGAAGGTAAGTGGTGAAATTAGAAGTATGGCAACAGTTTGGGTACTCAAAGCAATCTAGTAACATGATGAAGCAGTCAGAGAAACCATAGCCAGCATGTATTTCTAGAACTGAGTCTGCAAATGTTTCCAAAAGACATGGCCTACTTTGAGTGGAGGTTATGGGGCTCAAAGTAGCCTGAGTGGGCACAATTTTGTGGTTTATGTTATGCTCAAAGCCACACTAGATGGCAATAATGGTCCCCTGAAGGCTTACAGTAAGACCTATGGAAGATGGTTTAATTTTCTACTGTGTAAAGTGAAAACCACCTTTTATTGTCCAGCTCTGCCTTTCTCGCAGAACTGAGTATTGCTTCCTCCCCATCTATTGTCAAAAGATAAATCCAGAGTCAGTGGTTTCATTTTCTACAGGAACATTGTTTGTTCAAAGCACTAATCTGAGAACCAGCAGCCCTGTTAAGTTCTTGTTCACGTGCACTCCTCTCCCATCACTAGAAATAAAGTATTGGCTTCGGGAAATATGATCTCAGCTCCTGCAGTGGCCAGTACTGTTCTATCTGTCTCTGATGCTCCAGAGTACCAGAATGATTTCAGATATCATCCAGAGTGAGCTAATATTGCCAAAGATATTTCAGATACCAACCAGCCTTTGATATTCACACCAGAGTAGTTTAAAATATCAGCACTAAAGTAGCCTTATAAATTAGCAGCACATTACATCTTTTTGTTACAGATGTGGCAATGTCATCCAAGAAAGTTAATGACTTGGGCACCAGGAAATGGTCTTCCAGATAGCAAATGTTCAGCAGATCACAGTAGTCTATTTATAGCATAGATGATGATCTAAAATGTCACCATTGCTCTGGAGAAAACAAAGTACTTCATCCAAACATGCTGGAGGCTATGTCAGTGAGAAAAGAGTTTCTCTTGTTACCTCAGGTAGTTACTGTTCATGCTCATCTATTACATTGCACATTGTCTTTAGCTACACTATGGCTGTATGTAATAATATCTGGTAATTTTCTCATAGTAGGTATTGGTAGTCAGAACTAGAATATTGACCTTTTTTGAATGTTTCAAGGCACACCACAAATCTCAGTAATTCTTGTTGCCTGTCTTTGATATTGTTCCTGTTTAACTATCTCAGGAACACATATGTTGAGATAAGGAGAGGGAAAAGAGTTTGTCCAAGGTTACCTCCATGGCAAACAGACCAGAGCACTCTCAGTTCTCAGTCTGCCGACCTCCTTGTTGTGAGATGCTAGTTCCAACAAAATGGGATTTTGCATGCTTTCCTGTGGGGTATCTGTCTATGCAATCCCGTAGCATATTCAGGTGATACTATTTTATGTTAAGCTTTACAGCAAAGTTCCTTAAGTAAGTTCCGTGGCATTCCTATGATGTGTACGTAGAATATGGGGACTGACTAGCTATTTCACAGAAGAGACTGGAATAGTGTGAAGTAGCCTGAAACAAAGCAAGGAGTATATAAAGTCAGAGGTTTTTTGCAAGTTTGAGCTTTCTCTGTCACACTCACTGATTACCTTTCTAGAAGCAAATTCTGAGTGAGTTCTGGATGGGAATGATACATATTTTCACTCTTTTTGGTAGTCAAAATTGTTAAGATGGTGGGGAGACACGATCTGTTTTAGACTTTTTTTTGCTAAAGCCGATACATATTTTCACTCTTTTTGGTAGTCAAATAAAATTGTTAAGATGGTGGGGAGACAAGATCCGTTTTAGACTTTTTTTTGCTAAAGCAACTTCTTAATATTTATTTACATTCAGTGCCCACTTTCTCATAGTTTCACTTCACTACAAGTCATCTCTGGATGTGGCATCAGGAGGCTTTCCAGCTGCAATGGAGGAAGAAGAGAGGAGAGCTTTGCCTCTGTGAGGCTTGTGATAGGGACATAATTCCTCAAGTCCCCAGAGCTGTTCACATTAGTTTGGGCCAGAAGGAACTTGGGACTCAAAGCCAACCAGCAGTGGGGCTCCTCCAGTCTGCATAACAACTGTGCTTGCAGAAGCAGCTCACTTAGTGGCCAAGTTTCAGTCTATTAGGTGCCCTGGAGATATGAACTGCCTGGGCAAAAAGGAAATGTCTGGCTCTAGGCCCCTGGATTGCTGCATTTCCCCAAAATGTTCCCAAAGTATTGCATAGGGAATATTGTCCAGACTGAGTTCCTGCTTGCTCAGACATCTTTTACAGAACATTCAGAGTTTCAAAAGCTGTATGAATAGACTTTTTTTTTTTTTTTAAAAAAAAAAAGGAGAAGAAAAGAGGAGAATGCATTAGTCAGAGTTTAACAGTTGCTTTCCAGGAAAATGTCATATCTTTGCAGGCTTGAAAGTTTTCCCTGGATCCTGAGTCATTTCTGCACAGAGTTATTCTGGGCCGTCAAGTCCATGATACTGAGTTGCATTCTCCACACGGTTGCATTAAAAAAGAAAGTTATGCCCAGTTCATTCAGCATCTCGTGGATGATTCGGGAAAGTATGTGACAACAGCCACGGGTCAGGATAGTTGAGAGTTCCATTATTACAGCGTGCCAGAAACCAGACCAGAGGGCAACATTCAGTTGGCAGAACGCTTTCTGGAGACTTTTTCCATCAGTTTCCTGTACCTAATATATCTTCTGTTCTCACCTTTATGGAACATAGAAATGCAATTGTTCTAGACAAGTTAAAATCAAAGTCTTGAACTGTAAATAATCCTTTTGTTGGTAACAGATTTGGAAAAATCGTTTAGTTATATGGATTTTATTGCACCTGAAGGGGCAAAGCAGCCTGATCTCTTCCAATGTATGTAAATCTGATTGGATATTTGTATTTTTATCCTAGGGTCACAATGGGAGATTCTTATGTATAAGTTTATCAGAAAGTCACCTTGTAAGAAAAAAAAAAAATCTAAGAGTTCAAACTTGCATGAGAATAGAAATAAAATCCCTGCTAAATCCTTTTTCTTTCACACATCACTGACCCACCTTTGCTCTCACAGACTCCCCCATGTCTGAAGGGAGCCTCTGGATTTCTGACAGTAGAGGCTGTCTTTGAAATATTCCTTTCTTTTTCCCTCCTCACTGTCACTCTGTGTTGTCCAGCCTTCAGTCAAGAACACCAGTTTTAGTTCAGTACTAGCATTTGATTTGTGCTATAGCTAGCCAATTTTCTTCACTCTTTTCTGTTTTCTGAGCATAGCAGAGGCTGAAGGAGTTGTGTTGCCATTCACTTTCCCAGCTTTTCATAGAAAGATCTTTTGTACTCAACCCCAAAATATTCAAGACCTTGTCATATGGAAGATGATCATCATGTGAATTGGTGAATACTACATACAGAAAGCAAGAAAAGATGTGAGAATTATTGGAAAACTTATTTTAAAGTGGTATTTATTGTACTGTATTTTCCATATCAAATGATAAAATCTTGGTTAGTAGAATATTCCTCCCCTTTCACATATATTCTGAATCAGCAAAATATTGAAGTACATTTCTAAATTGAAACCTCTGAAGCCCAACTGGATTATACTGATCAAATGTTGAAAGTTAGATAAACCTTGCTTAAAGTGTGGGTTCTGCTGGTTGGATATTTTACATTGCACTCTGTCTTAGAAGGTAGTTGGTGGTCAAACTGTGTATGTCCTATGTACACAGTAATAGTGCAATTTTAACGTGTTTGAGCTCTGTTCACACATCAGGGAGTGGTGTGAATCTTATAAATACCATGTAGGTCTTGAAATCATCATAGTGGTCAGAGCTCACTTGGTAATAGAGTGCTCCCATGTCAAGAATAGATAAAAATGGCTTTCTCACTGGGAGTGAAAGCTTTTCTGCAGACTCATTGCACATGCCTACGTGGCAAATGGCACCCCAGGATTTTCCAATTCAGGCATCTGACTGGCTGCACCATTAGCTCTTGTAGAACTGATTTGTGTTTTTCCACGTAAAGGTACCTCAAGGAACAGAGTGGATCTCCTTCCTGCTGCCTTTGAAAAACGCATTCAGAAAGTAGAGATGGTTTGGTATCAACTCCTTGAGTCTTGTACTCTGGACAGTTTCATTTTATATTGTGAATGGCCCATAGAAAATAACCCATCAAGGGGGATTTATTAGGAGGCAGAAGGGAAGGTAGCTCTGCCCTTCAATGTGTGATGTATTCATCTTGGGTCTTGTGATGAGAAAGCAGCTGTGCTCACATGCATTATATAACAAAACTACTCTGGCATCTGTAGTCAGATGATTTCAATCACATCCAATTTCCCTTTTGTACTGCAGTTAGAATGGAGCTGGTATCTTGCTTTACAGAGATGTAAACTGGACAGGGAGGCCTCTTTCAAAAGGGTGTTTACATCCATTGAGTCTGCTTGACATCACGGAAGTGTTATGAAAGATCCTTTATGTGATGGAGAATCTAACGCTCCTATGTTAGCATAGGAAACCAGATAAAATATAGTAAGTAAATATTTCAAAAGAAATAACAATAACAAGAAAAAGAATTGAAGAAAGATTATTTGGCTTTCAGAATTGTCAAAGTATAATATAAGCTGCACTTCAGTTTCTATCCAACATGATCTGAAAATCTCATGAAACTCTGAAAAGGAGAATGGGTGAATTTGTAAATATTCACTAGTATACAGTGAAACCCCTTTGAAAGCCTGCCTACAGAGCAGTATCTTGCAGGTTTTTTTGTTATTTCAAGCTATTTTTACATAAACTAGAACAGCCTCTAGTTACTATGACCCTTGCTTTGTAAAATATTTTGGTATAATAGGATTTTTTTTTGCTGAATATAGACGAGTTAAAGGTGAGCTGCCATCATTTAAAAGGCAGTGTTCATATATTGCCAGTGATATGATGAAAACAAGCTGATTAGTATTTCTTAACAAGCTGCTTAGTAGTTGTTAAAAGCAAATTTTTAATCAGGTTCCAGGAAGACTAAAAGAGGATGCAGTGTTTGGTTTAGAAGGATTTTAAGACGAATGTGCAACTGTCTCCACAATATCCTGGACTGCGTTGGTACTTGCCATTTCTACATCGTTGCTAGTTGGCTATGACAGGTTTTCAGGCACTCAGAGACAGAGAGTTTGATTCATCCAGAGAGTGGAAGAATTGATTTATGGGAAAGTGATAAAACAGTAAGTAAAGAGAAATGAGATTTGAAGGCAGAGAGAATAGTTTTCATTAAACATATGGAAATTGGGAAAAGCAGAAAAGCATTTGACCACACAGTCCCATTATCAGGTTTCTGATTTTCCCAGCTGTTTTAACTGCTTTGATATAAAATATGACTCCTTTCTACAATGTTGCTTTCATAAGTCTAAGCTTATATCTAAGCAGTGTTACTGCTATAGCACTGAGTGAGATATTGCTATGGCATGAGCTGAACAGCACTAAGAACAAACCTCAGTCTGCAAATGTGGGAATATTAATGAATAACAGAGCTGTGGTTTTGTCACAAGCACTTTGCAAGCATCAGTGCACACTTTGTGGAGCAAACCTGGTATGTATGAGAGAAGGCATTTCACTACCTGTTGGAAAACACAGCGTGTGCTTAAGCAGCGGAAAGGATTTTATCTTGAATTAACAGTGGTGTTGGGTAGCATTTGCCCACTTGTAACACTGCCAGATCCAAAGATCTGGTGAAGTGACCTTCCCTGCCAGTTTCCCTCAGAACGTGTCTGCTCTCGAGGCAGGCAGAGGCCAGGCAGATACAGGATGTTTAAAGATGAAGAGCGAGGTGTCTCTCCCAGGCCTTTCCTTGCAGCCTTGCTACCTCACCATCTGATTTTCTTTGCAGTATTAGAGGAACACCCTGATGTTCACTTTACCTATGCACACATTTCCTTTGCCTTTAGTTGCAGCGGCCAAATACTCTTCTATTTATGAAAAGCCTGTCATTTCACTGTGCTGAGTGTCTCCATTTGTGAGATAGCCTTTCACGTGTGGTCTATTGATTGTGATATCTTAACAAGTGAAGCATTGTTATTAAACTTACGTTGTTATTAAACTTACATTGTTATTAAACTGCCATGAAAGGTCAAAATACTTTAATTCTGAGGCAAGACATATGCCCGTGATTGGCTCACTGGTTTGCCCATATATATTGTGCTTTTTCCCTGACTAATCTACCTATTCAGTGAGTTGAACATAATTGATGGAAGTCCTATGCCAAGTTTTCCGTCAAATGCACTTGGTTGCAAATATTCTGGCAGGATATACAGGAGGGAGAACTGCAATATCTGTAAGAAATTATATCAAATGTCAGTTTGCTTCTGCGAGGCTTCACACAGAATAGATGCTCTTCACAGCAGCGGTTAAAAGCCCTTGGTGCTGTGCAGTGGACCATTGCAGGTATAAATAGCAGAGTCCCAGGCAGTTTTGTGTGTGGGAAACTTTCTCTTCAAAAGCTTGGGAGTGCACAGTAGCTCGCAGTGGGCTTGCTCCCTTTTCAGCCTGCTCTAGTGTTGCAGTAGGACATTGGGAAAATCCTTTCACAAGATGAGAAGAAGAAAGCTGCTGAAAGCTCAGAGAGGGTCCTGTATGCGTGTGTTTGCATCGCAGCTCTCTTGGCTG
This sequence comes from Antrostomus carolinensis, assembly GCF_000700745.2. Taxonomy (NCBI): domain Eukaryota; kingdom Metazoa; phylum Chordata; class Aves; order Caprimulgiformes; family Caprimulgidae; genus Antrostomus; species Antrostomus carolinensis. The sequence continues at coordinate 92,431 of NW_010296437.1, read as the reverse complement.
TCCTTGGAAAGGCAAGGTGAGCCCTTCTGCCTGGGGTAGGGAGCTGTCTCTGACTACCAGAAATGATGCCTTTTCAAACAAGCAGTGCCTAAACCTCTGAAACTACATCTAAGCAGCTGTTGTCACAATTTGGCTGCTCCGTTACTCAGTATAATTAGGAAATGGCAAGAAAGTCCTCACTGGTATGTATTTCATGGCAGCAAACCCAAGAAAAGTTGTTCTTCTCCCATATCTAATTTTACCAAGCATGTGAGCACATCTATCCAGAGAACAAATAAAACCTAGCTTTTGTCCAGTGCTTCTTTAGTCTTCTGTTTTGTTTGCAAATAAGTTGAATAAATAGTGGGAAATATTATCTCTCAAATAGTTTAGGTGTAAAAACCTAAAATTTAAGAAATTAATAATTCACTGAATATATTTGTGAATTATTTAGCCAGCTCTGTATGCTGAAGAAGTACAGCCTGATGCAAATCTCAGGGGAGTCAGCACCTCTCTTTAGCAGATTTTAGATTAGACCTTACAAAGAAAAAGAAAATTTACAAATAATTTATTGGAATGTAATTCCATAAAATCTTGACAAGTTGTTCTCATTTTGTGATGTGTATAAATTGCATTCAACCAATGCCAAACACATTTTGAAAAGTGTATGGTCTGTTCAAAGACAGTTTGCAAACAGAGAATTTTAGCCTTTCCACCCACCTGTTGTGTGGGTGTGACTTTTGAGCAAATCACATTTTGGAGAAAGCCAACATTTTTAAGAGGCAAGAAATTAAAACTAAATGTGATTAAAAATTTAATTTTTAACAGGAAACAGGAACTTAAAAAACTTGAAACTCTTTTTGATCTTTGAGGAGACTGATTTATTGAGTTTTATAATTAATAGCAATAATTACAGTTTTGTGAAAAATGCAGCTTCTTGAAAGAATTTAATTTTTTTTTGGTAAGATTACAAATTTGGCTGATGCAGCAGGAAAGATTACATTAGATGGGGCCTGACTGAATGCATATGTCTCTTGAGTTTAAGAAGTAGACAGACACACCATAAAATATACAGTAAGCAGATTAAAGCATCTTCAGAAGTGTATATTTTTCTACTGTAGCCCTGCAGTTCAAGGACAAATGAATTAACAGCAATCCTATGACTTTTTTTTTTTGTTTGTTTGTTTTTTCACAAAAATGTCTGACTGGTTGATCATAAGGTCTTGTGCCATCTTAATTTATGGATCTGATGGCGAAAATCAAGAATGACTAGCATTTGTCATTTCATTGGCAATGTAACTGCTACCATTTTGGATGCTTCTTTCCAGAGAGGGTTCTGCTTAATGACTGAGCAATCACTGATAGAGCTGGGAGAGAGTTTTGTTTGCCTTCTCTAAAAAAGGATTTTGCCTTTGTGCTAATGAGAAATTTTTTTTTGAGAGCTTGAATAGCTAATTTATTTTGCTAGGTGAGAGAACGTGTTTTTCTTATTTTAAGGAAAACTGAGCCATTCTCAACTGATACACCAACAGAGCAGCATAGTTTTATCCATTCCAGTGGGACTGTATTGATTAACATTGGTCACAGCTCAAGTCTATGTGCTTTTTGTGAAGTGTTGTGCACATATAAGGTATTCTGAACTGTATTCACTCACATCAATTAACTTGTTTACAAGAGGCAGCAATTGCATTTGTCCATGGAAGCGTATGGATCACAGCACAATTTCGTGTAATTGAGTTCTGGTTTTGAAACTCGCTGAATTATAGAGCTTGAAACTCCTTTCTCTTCTGACTTTGGTGGATTAATTGATTTGTCCTACTTTACTATTAAATTAGAACTGTATTTATAATATAGTCATACTTGTAACTTTTTTGCTTATGTCTTGACTTATTTAAATCTTAAGTATTCATTCTGATAATTTAGCATTTATAACATTTAGTTGAGATGAATGACTAGCTGTTATATGTACAGTTTGCCCTCTGCCTGTCACAGAATCACAGAATGTTGTGAGTTGGAAGGGACCCACAAGGATCATTGAGTCCAACTCTTGCCCTAGCATAGGACAGTCGCAAGATTCAGACCATGTCTCTGAGGTCGTTGTCCAAAAGCTTCTTGAATACTGTCAAGCTTGGTGCCATGGCTACTTGATCTATCAGTTTTAAAGTAAGTGACAATGGGGGAAAATATAGGATTTTAGAATTTAGGTTTTACAATTTGCAAAATTTCAGAAAATGATGGTTTTACTATCTTCAGAGGCTCAGCTGTATACATTAATGCTGTCATTGTTGATTGATCGCAATTCAGGACTTTGCAGTTTGGCTTCTCATTACAGGAAATACCACGCCCAGGCTCTGGCTTAACCCTCCGTGTTGAACAATACAGCTGGGCAGGGGTGTTAAAATGCCAATGCATCTGGTGCACCAGAGGCTGATAAGAAAAACCTAGTCTTTTTAAGGCAACAAGTCATATTCAACATGACTGAGTTCAAACTAGAAATCCTTGAAGAGCTATAAGCAACAGCTTTTTCACACTATTGCATAACTCGAAGACTGGATAGAAAATGTTCATGTTCTTGGGGTTTTGGCATGAAAAGGAGCAGGAATTGTTTTGACAATGCAGTTTGTAAGTCACTGCCTCTGTCCATACTCTGTTTCAAAGGCTTTAAATAGATGCTTTCAGCCACTGTCTCTTGTTGAGCATAATGCACTTTAGCAAAGTGTAGAATATTAAACCCCAACAAATGTTGTTTGGTTGACTGTGTCTTAAATTGTTTAATAGTGTGCATAGAATCTGAAAGAAGAAATGGAATATGCTGTTGAATATCAAAGGAGGGTAAGAGTGGATTTGGGTCTGAATGGTACCCATGCTCAGGTAATCACCCAGACAGGACACACAGACTCTGTGAGGACACAGATACTATACCAGAAAATCAGATAAAGGTACATTTAGCCCAGTATTCTTTCTCTGGTGGTGACTACCAGCTGATACCTTCAGAATGAAGTGAGAATGATCTCTCAGCTGCCAGGTTCACAACCCCCTACAGCATTCACATATTTTTGATGCCTGAAGAGACCAAAAGCATTGTGATAAAGTCTCAGGACTTCCTCTCCATTATTCCACCCCCAAAACTAGCAGGGGGATTATGGACATGAGCTAAGACCTACTGGTACAGCAGGCAGCAGGAACTGCATCTTTCTCAGTTGTGTCTGGGATTGTGCCAGCCACACAACATGGAAGAGAGTATGATTACAGCCTAGCCATTATTTTCATTGCTTATTCACCTATGAAACCAATTTGTGGCTTCAGATGGGGCAAGAATGCCAGGACAGTCTTGTATAGGTACTTGGCTGATTGGAGTTTTCAAAAGGACAACGTTGCTCATACGGAAATGTCCCCCACTGCCACACATCCACAAGTGATAGAGAGTGTGACTGTTTGTGGGCCATTTTGCATGTTACTAGAAACAGGATTGGAATGAAGGTCCAACATTTGTAATGACTGTCAGAAATAATTTAAATAGTTTCTCTAGGAAGTCAGAGGTGACACTGACAATTTTCTCTATTTCAGCTTTTGTACTTACTAAAACAGTTTAGGGAAACACCATCTCTTCTCTCTCTGTTGGGACCCTATTATATATGTATGGTGTTTGTGAGTAATCTTCTCTCCAGGACAGATTTACATTCCCTGGTGGAAGCATATGTTGCCATGTAAGATATCACAAGTTTGACGTGTTTGGTTTTTTCTTTCAATTTCACTTTCTCATTCATCTGATACTCATTCAGCCTCAGGAGAGGCACAGCATTATATTTAAAGTGCAGATTTACATAGCAGCAATTTGTCAGTTAACCTAAAAGAAGCAGGTGTGATGTTTCAGCTTATAACAAGGATGTGATTCCTAGCTGAACAAAGCCTGACACACTTTTAACTGGCTTGTTTTACACCATCAGCACTGCTGTTTCAACAGCCGTGCTCTCCAGTATCTCATATTAATTGGGAACTGCAGCCAGAAGGTACCAAGTGTTGCTGTAAATTGTTGGTTGTTGGATAACACATGTGGAACTGAATCACTACCTTAAATGTGGTATAGTGAGAAACGTAGTGTTTAACACACAGACCTGTCGCTCCAGCTATGAAAGGAGGAATATCCCCCCTAAAACACTGCGCTCTCCCGTTATCTCTGAGGATTTATAAAGAGAAGCTGGGGATGCCGTGGCAGAGTCAGTAGCAGTAACACAGATGTACACTGCAGTAAATACAGCACTATCAGCTGGTTACCAGCTCTGGGTGCTGCCTAACAACTAACTGTAACGTAGCAAAGCAGAACAACTCTCCCAGTTAATAAAAGCTCTTGGTGTGTATGTCTCTTAAGGATTTGCTCCCTCCACTTCACTTTGCACCTCAATGTCTGTTTCCCCACTTTTTCTGTCTACCTGTCACCTCTGGTACCTGTCCTTTTCAGCCACCTTAAAGTGCTATCCCATCATCAAGCTCAGTCTGTCAAGCATTTTCCTTCATGCTTTCACTTCCTTATTTTTGATTACAACGCCAGTCTTTGGTCTTCTGCTGCCTACTGTCTTAGTATTCATTTTTAGGTCTCTCTTCATGTTCCTCTAAGTGTTAAATCTCTGGTTTGTCTTTCAGACCCCTTAAATCTGCACTTCTGTCACTTTTGTACTTCTGAAATCCTGACCTGAATTTTGGTGTGTCTTTTTGACAGCGGTGGTCTTTTTTTCCCTTTTAATTTTTATTCTTCTCTCATCCTAAAACAATAGCAGAAGGGAAAACCCTCTTCTGAGCCTTGTATTTCAAATTTAATCCTTCTTGAATATCTTTCCTTTCGTTAAAACTAATATGAGGTACACTATAGTCTTTCTCACTAGCACTGGGGATTTAATTGTTACAATGCTCTTCTTCTTTCATCCCATCCCACTTATTACTCCTTTTTTTTGGAGGCTTACGTCAAAATGTAGCACTCATTTCATGAGCTTATTGGATTTTGGTCAATCCCTGCAGCTCTCCTTCCTGTATGCACAGAGAACCTCTTCCACAACCTTCTTGCAAATGCAAATGCTGCATCTTGTCTCTCTTATGCAATGCAGGAGGGAATGTGTTACTCTGTACTTTTTAAGCCTTGTGCACCTCCCCAAAATATACAACAAAAATCTCATATTTATCTATTATTAATAGGACTGAATCTCCAGCCCCTTGGCTCACCTCAATTTAAACACAACAGAAAATGCTCAATATATTTGCTTTGCCAGATAAGAAAATTAATATTTCATTTCTTTTATTAAATAAATGATGTTTTGCAGGACTACCATCCTTTGAGGTATAGAGATACTGCATTAATTGCCTCCCCAGCCCTATTTCCTTCAATCCTCCTGGTGAACTAAAGGAGAATCACTGAAGTGCTTTTGCTATTCCTGGTTAAACAAATGCTTTGAGAATTTATTTCAACCTCATGAATTTGTGCAGTTCACAATTGGTTCCATTATGAGAGTACCCTTTTCCCCCTCACATTTAGTTGGATAAATGTGTGTCCCTCAGTGCAGGCTTGCACACTTGTGGTACCACAGGCTTGAAGATGGTAAGAGAGCAGCTGTAAGTCTCCAGCTGTTTCAACTTCTTTCTCTCCGTCTCTTTTTATTTTGACCTCTTTAATAGCTATTGTTAACGTCTTTATCAAATCAGGAGTGTCATTCCAGTAAGTTCTCTGCATGTTCCTCTCCTGTCTGCTCTGCTATGTTAATCTGTTTTCTGTAATGAAGATGACTGGAAGCCATCTATCCACTCTGTGCAGCACTCCAGGGTCTTGCAAAACACATTGGGGAGTGTATTTATTTAAACATTACCATAAATGCAAAATGAATGTCATACTTCTCACAGAACAGCCTTGGGTACGTTCATTTTATGAAAAGCTCTCTGTGAAATCTCACTACTTGTTATGAGACCAGCAAAATGTTTTCTGGCGCAAGTAGACAGAAAATAGGGACTCATCCAACACCAGGAAATTAATCATAACTGGATTTTCCTAGATAATCAACAGTTCAAAAATATTAGTGCTTTTGCAGAATTTTTTCACCTGTAAATCTTAATTTTTATTATATTTTTTTCAGTAAGTTTGATTCAGAGCCCTTTTGTGTCAATAAGAGGACTTGTAATCAATGAATACACGGTGACTCTTCATAGAATAAAACAACTGTTAACTGCCTTGTAGTTCTGATTACATTTTCTTGAAGCAGATTATTTGAAAGCAGGTCATTCTCTTCAGAAGAATTTAAGACATCTACTTGAAGAGACAAGGTGCTGTGCTAAGGTGGCCCCACTCTGATTCAGCACTGCAAAAACTGTAAACCTCATTAGATTTGTCTCAAGACTGCTGGCTCTGCCTCTCCGGATTTCTGCCCACAGCCTGGGCTGAGATGCTCAAGGAGTCATGTTACAATGTGTGTCCAGTTCTGGAGCCCCCAACATAAGAAAGACATGGACCAGTTAGAACAAGTCCAGAGAAGGGCCACCAGGATGATCCAAGGGCTGGAGCAGCTCTGCTGTGAGGACAGGCTGAGAGAGTTGGGGCTGTTCAGCCTGGAGAAGAGAAGGCTCCGGGGAGATCTTATAGCGGCCTTCCAGTACCTGAAGGGGCTACAAGAAAGCTGGGGAAGGACTTTTCCTAAGGGCAACTAATGACAAGACAAGGGGAAATGGGTTTAAACTGAAAGAGGGGAGGGTTAGATTAGATATTAGGAAGAAGCTTTTCACTGTGAGGGGGGAGAGACACTGGAACAGGTTGCACAAGGAAGCTGTTGATGCCCCCTCCCTGGAAGTGTTGAAGGCCAGGCTGGATGAAGCTTTGAGCAACCTGGTCTAGTGGAAGGTGTCCCTGCTGATGGCAGGGGGGGTGGAACTGGATGGTCTTTAAGGTCCCTTCCAATCCAAACCATTCTCTGATTCTATGATTTAAACCTCTCAACCTCCGCATCTGTTGTAAGCATGGAAACTTGTTTAGGAAGAGTTATGCCAGGAAAATAACTTTTTACAATTTTTCTACCTATTCTGCAGCAACAGTGCTTAAACTTTTAAGCCTGTTACTCGTTATAAGTCTGATGGATGGGTTCAGTATCTCATTGACTAGAAAGTCAGCAGCACATTTTACCAGGGAAGAGGACATAGTACAGCTACGAAATATATGTCATGCCGTCCTAAAGAGTGCGAGGTTGCATGGGCAAACAATTTACTTTAATGTATTTTTAACAGTATTGAAAGAATCACACAGTGTGCTTCAGGTCTTAGACCTCAGGATTATTTACTCTCTTTAGATGAAGTCACGCTAGATGTAAAACCAGAGCAGTAATCAAAGGAGGAGAAATCAAGCTCAGGACTGTCCTGGTCCCTGCAAAGAAAACTCTAGGGCTGCTTTTACTTTTCTGCAGGCTCTTAGTTTCCTGGTCTCTAAATTTCTACAGGAAGAGAAGGTTTGAATTTCCTCAGGCTATGAAAGCCCTGAAACCCCTACCTCCAACTTCTTGGCCAAGTGCTTTAGCCACCAGAAAGCATAGTCCTGTATTCCTCTGCTGTTTTTAGGAAAATGCTTCCTACCAGCATCTCTACATTCATCATCCAGGCTCTCCTAGTCTGTCCCAAGCCACCCGACCCTCCCTAGGTGCTGTATGAGGAGAACATAGCTTTGACTCTGGCCTTTGAATGTTGGCATGTGGTGCCTAATTTGGAGGTCAGGTCTGCCTGCAAGACATGTGTGCCTTCACGCTGGCTTGTGAAAGAATGAGGATTTAGTGTGCAACTGGTAAAACTGCATTGCTCAGAGAACTGAGCCCTGTGCCTTTCTTCTCCTCTGTTCAAAGCTGAGAAAAGTTAGACAATTGCTCCTGATCTTGAGTATAAGAGGAGGGAGAAATATGGGCTGATGCAACACAGAGTGATTAAAGAAAAGAAGCCCATTGGGTCAGTCTTAGGTATGCTGCTAACTTCAGATGTACAGATCTGTCCCATTTCAATCAAGCTAATCAGAAGCTGGGAAATTTTGTGATTGGGGAAAAATTAAGCAGACACTTGAATGTTTTCCTAAATTAAAACACTGAGTATGTTTTTCTTCAGTTAAAGATGGACCTCTTGGAGGAAGCTGAATGTTAGACTATTCATAGTGGAACGTTTGATGTGATTGTATGTCTTCATAGATGAAACGACGCACATTAAGATCAGTGGCAAAACTGAGAATATATTCTTACTTTCCTCTTATACCACTGTTATATTTTGCTTTTATAAAACCCCATGAACTTCTGGTAGTAATTTCTAACAGTAATTATTAGTAGTTAATGTAACGGCTGTACAGTATTAAATAATCAGCCTGTATATAAGGTATCATAAATTTCACCATAATAAGGCATGATTGTGATGAGTTTTTCTACCCATCTTCACTATTGTATGATTTGGTAACTAACATGAGTTACTTTCCAAAGTGTTTGTATTAAATCTTATCATTCAAACAAATGAAAATTATGAAAGGGAGACTTGACACTGTTTCTTGGTCAGGAGTTTTTACAGCACTTGTGAAAAATTATTTATGACAGATACAAATACATGTTATTAAAATACTATGTTGTTCAGGAAACCTATCACAGTCTTTAAGTGTCTCCCAAAATATAGCTGAAAGCATTCTGATATTGCCATCCCAAATATACACATTTTTGCCTTGACTTGAAACAAACCATAGAAAATCTTGGGTTTGGACTGTCAGGAATAACAGTCACCCCCTAAAGGGAGATACTTGACTTCCATCTGTTTGGGGGTTGTTTTTTATTTGTTTCTTTTTTGAGCTTCCAGTCTCTTTATTTTTTAACTAGCTTTTTCTTTTGAAGAAACCTTATTTAACCTTCTTTCTGAATTTTGAATATGCAAGCAAAACACAAAGAACTAGCAAAGTACTTGCAAAAGGATTAGCATAATTTAGAAATAAAAATTCATCCTCTCACTCTAATGGAAAATCTGCTAGCAACAATTTGATGTCTTTGTTCATATTGTGTTATTCCTCATGTAGTTATTAATTTACCTTGCTGTGTGAATGAGCATGAACTTCCTAACTTTGTCTTTGATATTCCCGCAGCACAGACCCTGCTGCCTGACGATGATGTCTGTCACTCTTAACACGTGGAGGGTCACTTGAGGTTTGTGATCGTGTCTTTCATTCATTCTGCTAAGGATCACTTTGTCAGCTGGCAATATATTGTGACTCAGGATCACCAGCAGTCTGTGGGCAATTGTTTTCTGTTCTTAAGAACAGAAACCTTAAGCCACTTGCATATATTCTGCTTTATTTTCCATTCATGCTTCCATTTTACAACAATGGTTTTGTTTTCAGCCACAAGTGTGGGTAAAATGCACACGTTTCATTGGTTCTCTGTAGGTTTTTTGGTTTAATAGTAAGGCATATTTTGCTAACTGAAATGAAAAATAATGTATCTAAAAATTACGTTGATCTGAAACCAGTAATAAATACGCTACTATTAACTGAAGTGAGCAGTAATTTTGGGAACCAAACATAGTAAATAGTCCAACTTCCAGTAGCCACTGAGCACTCTTTAGGACAACATTGCTTTTTTAGCTTCAGCATGTAAGGTGGATCTAGCCAGCCAGAAGCACTGATGCAGCCTGCAGTGCCTTCTCTCCTACCTGAGACCAGACCAAGAGTGAGCTTCATGGTGATCACCTCTGATCCCAGGTTCATTTTCCAGAGTGACTGTTAATACTAGTGTTAGTTCAACATTTTCATTGCTAATACTTGAAAGGATTCCCAGAATGTTTATCTTACAAAAAGGTGTTACTGTTTGGGGAATAGATATTGCAGGATATAGACAAGCCAGGCGAGACATAATTTTAGGGGACATACTGATTATAGGAAAGTGCCTGAGAATTCATGGCCTCAGTGTTTTTCACCTGGGGAAGGCTGTGGAAAATACTGTATTTTCTATTGCACAGGATGCATATTTTCTTATCACTTTTGGTTTTTAAGGCTAAGAGAAGAAGGGCTTGGAATGATGGTGCGGTGAAAGGAAGGTTAAAACAAAGAAGTCTGGAGAAATACAGTTCTAATATACAGTAACTAATTAAAACCAAGGGGACAGGAATTTTAGAAAAGGCCTTTGTGAAAGGGCGCTGAGTTTGAACACTCACAATTTGCTCAGAAAGGGACTCACACCCAACAAGGGTCAGGTGAAACTAATATTAATTAGCTTGGGAGGTCCAGGAGAGGCAAAGGCCAATCAGGGTAAGGAAGGCAAAATAAAAGGGGTTCGCAGCCTTTTCCACGTTTGCTAGTTTAGAAGATGTTGCAAAAAGAGAAGCTATAGTATTTCTGATCCTTTTCTAGAAAGGAAATCCGGATGGACTTAATTCTGGAGAAATACATCCCACTCTAAGGTAAGCTAATGAAATGCTTTTCTGGCTTAACTGTGTAACTTCTTTTGTTCTTGGGAGGAACAAGTCTGACTGTGGGTTTGACCACCTCCTAATTCCTTTTTACTTCTTTACAAATTTTAATACTGTCTTATGCTAAGGTTGCAGGATTGGCTCTTCAGTGTTGTTAGTTTGAGTAGGCAGTATTTGGTTGAGTATGTGAGAATGTATAAATATGCTTATATTAATGAAAGATTATTTCAGTCCTAATACTGGTAGACGTTATGTAAGATGTGCTTTAGCATTTTGGGAAAGGTAGAAGCTGCTGAATGTAGGGTATCTGCATGGTATCTTCCATATTTCTCCTAGAAAGGTCTCTTTGGCAGTATCTATCAGTTTTTTGTTTTCTAGCTCCCCATCTTCTGTTTTATGCAAAACTTTGTTTGGTTTCTGGAACTGAGTATGCTGGGGATTCCTCAGAAGCAATGAGGAAAAGCATGGTGTGATAATACACATCTTTAGTTAGGTTTCAGTTAAGTTCCAGACTTCAGATCTCTGGATGGAAATGTATGCTGTTATGAAAAGGTTTTGCTACGGAAACAGTGGCAACTTTATAACGTGTCTCTTGAGGTGGGACTGCATGCTGGTTTTCAAAGTTTATTAAGCTATTAAGCTTTAATCTAGAATGAAGCATGCTAATACAAATGTTTCCCCTTAGTCATTGTGGTATATTGGAGTTGGTATTGAAAGAATTCATCCTGCACTCTTGGAGTCATCTCCCATAGTCTCGTGTAAATTGGGTCAAATTCACCTTTTAGCTGCAGTGGAATGACTTCTCTTTGTGTAGGAGGGGGGTGATCTATTTTGAAGGTATCTTTCTTTGCTGAGGAAATGATAAAGTAACAAAGGTGTTTTCTTAATGGAGCTTGCATTTCACCATATGTTTGTGTAAAGAGAATTGATACCTTTTTGGACAATCTGTCATGAGGTAATGCTTCTAAAGAAGTGCAAAGGATCTTTGAGCACTGATTTAAAGAAATATGTACTTCAGCATTTGAAATAAGGAAGAACAACTTTTCCTTCCTGCAACAACCACATCTTGGAAGAGCATGGTGCTTTGAACTGAAAATGTATGCTGCCCTTCAGTCAGCATGTACCATCAGCTTTACTGTAGAACAATCATTAGGCTCATTGTCATAGCTGTAAAAGATGTGATGTTCTATCTAGCAAAACTTCCTTTTTATTTTAGTTTTACTTTAAACATCTTTTAATTGCTTCTCTCAAGTAAAATAGTTTTTGCAACTCTTCTGCATTCAGGACCCGGCGAAATAAAAGAGAATTGTATGTACTGTCACAGTCATACTGGGTTTTGCTAGGTAGTGGCAAGAAATAGTATTTAGTTTGGATGTGTCATGTAGTAATGCATAATTGCTTATAATAATTATATACAAATTTATAACATTTATTGACAGCATTCCTGTGTCTGCTTTTTGTGTTGAATTCTGTTTTGCTTTACTTTCCCATGAAGAACTTCAGATGCAACTGGCTGCAAAACAGGACCTGAGGTTAAGGCTGGGAAATGCTTGCGAGCTTAGTCATAATACTCACTAGGGAGGAAACTTGTGTGGAGACCATCAGTTAATGTTGCTTCATTGGCATGTGTAGTAGGAGCAAAAAGAAACCTCTGGAAGTCTTTGAGGTACTAATATGGTAAAATCTCTTCCCTAGTAGCATCACATGGCCTCCTTTTGCACTCATGTTACATAAAAACCTGCATTGTCTTGGAGTCCAAAATACTGTCAGTAATAACGTGGCTTTGGTTACTATGGCTTCTCTCTACTATTCCTTCCAAATAGTAGCATTTTCTGGCTAAGTTGCTACTTTATTAAGGTGCAGACTGGCTTTGTGCTAAAAGGCTCTGCAGCAAGAGTGAAAGGCAATGCATGCTTCCTTGTATGAATTCATGAAATGTCAGTATACAAGTTCTTAAGTTCTTGTTTCTCCACAAATCCCCCTCCAGCAGTGATTATCCTGCTTTGTTCCCCTAAAGATGAGTCTTTCATCACTTAAAGAAAAAAAAAAATAAATCCTGTTAAAATTAGCATTCAATATCACATCTGCAAACTTAGTAGCAAAGCAAATGGACTGGCAATAAACTCCTGTTTATGTATGATACCCTGTGTTCCTGTTTTGCTAAATCCCATCATGTTTCCAAAGCAGTGCCTGCTGTGCTCAAACAACATGTGCTGTTACCAGCTCCACACCAGACCAGCTGCATATTCATGACTGAGCAGATTGGCTGGGCAGGGCAGTGGGAAGGAGGAATGCCCGGTGTAGAGGGAATTGACCTGCAAATATACTTTTGACTGTGGCTCATTCCGTAAATAACCTATGCCCTATTGCCTCCTCAGCTCCTGATACTGTTGCATGAGCTCTAGCACTGGAGCACAATCCCACTTTAAAATATTTATCCTCCCAGTACCCCTGTGAAGTTGAGAATTACTCCTCTCACTACTCATGCATGGGATAGGGCCCGTAAGACTAGAAGAGCACTTCTCTCTGCTGCTTCAGGAATGCTATGACACAAAATAAAACTGAACCCAAATTTTCCAAGTCACAGTTATGATTCCCAAAAAAATAAGAAGCAACTTTGCTCCTTTGTTGTTGTGCTCCAAATGATAAATGCCTGGCGGGCTCTTCTTAATGCCTTTAATCACTTATTTCCCTAGACTCATTTCAGTGCCATGTCATATGCAGCAGAGCCATGGCCAGAATGTTCTATGGCAGTAAACCACTATTTTTGGATATTGCTGAGGGATAAATCTCCTTTCCCTGGATTACAAATAGGTTTTCTGGCTTTACTTCCCACTTCACAGTGGCTAATGCAGGACTGTTTTACTGTAAACTAAACACTGATATTGTATACAAAATATGTCATGCACAGGAGGATGCAGGGCCATGAGTTATAGGTGCCTCTTCATGCAAATAATATATTGGGAGAATGTAGCAGCAAAATGAAGTACAAAGTATTATCTATTCTCTTGTAAATTCTGGATTAATTTCAACCGAGATGATGACAGGATTAATGTATTGCCAAAATCGCCCCTTTTCTTTTCTTGATGACTAATAGCTTATCTGCATTCCTTTCATTCTAGAGTAAAGCAACACTAATAACTTAAGTAGTGCAAAGTTTCGTGTGAAAGCACTGCTTGCAAAGCTAAGATCCAATATATGGTGATAATACTGTGGGCAATGCCAAATGCAGCTTGGGCGTGCTGGAAAGTCAACCATCTTTGACAAACTTGACTTTAACACCCTGCATGTGTATATATACACAGATTCCTTCTTCTCTGAGTTACCTATCTGATGGTTTATTTAACAGGCTGCAGTGATGTGAAAAGTGTCTTACTGGACATTGAGATACAGCACCTGGGAGAGAAATTTACCGTCAAGATGAACAAAAATCAATGAGTAGCTTCAGTTGGTAGATAAGATTAAAGCTGCTGTATTCCACTTGTTCAAGTCATAGGATAAAGCTTAATAATCTGGTTGTTCTAAAAGTAGCTTCTTTGTGTCTTGAATAATTGATTTTTGAGGGAGAAGCAGGTCTACTGCTGTTCAGGACTTCTTCTGCTCAGATTTAGGGCTCTAATGTTCTGTGCAGTCAGAATTTCACAGTACTAGCTCTCCTGGCTGTGGAGAAAACAGGAACTGAATGCAGCTGGTGCAGTATCTGCCTCCCAGCAGAGGGAGGTCCCTGACACATATCTGTCACCCACTTGGGCACGCTTGGAGATAGGGGAGTGGGAAAGGGCACCGCTGAAGGAAGGGTCAGTGCCAGGACTCTTTGCTGCCTCTCATTGTTTTTGAGAAGCTCTGATTGATTTTCTTTTTTTTATTTTCTTTTTTTTCCCCTGAGCCAGTCTGAGGTCCTGTTTTTCTGAAAGCAAGTTAAATGTCTTGGATTGTACAGGAACAAGGCTGTGTGCTGTAAAAGACCTGCTCACCGTACAGATAACCCAAAAGATCATCTTTATCTACCAAAGATCAGTGGGTTGGCTTCTTCTCCAGTACTTAGCTGGCACCTATAGGTACTATCAGTGACTGTCCCTGAGTAAGGTTGACTACCTTGGTGAGAGGAGTGGCATGAACCTAGAGCAATCTTTGCCTCTCTAGAACTGACATCAAAGGATAACTAGGTTGGGTCAGAAGGCAAGATAATGATGCACTAACCTCTTAAACTGAATGAGATGATCATAAGTTTCTGGTCATAGTGTAACTGTACTGTACTCAGCAAAATACCCCACAAGGCTGAAGTAAGCCAGATCACCCTGAGCCAGGATCATGTTTTGGTTTAAATTATTCTGTACTGCTGCTTTTAGTTCTCCCTTCTTCAGATTTAGAAGAGGCAAGGGCAGGAACTGGGAAATCTTACCAATTCCTGAACAAATTTAATGCTATTTAACTTGTTGGTCTGAGGGATAGAGAAATGCTCTGTATTCACACAACTCAAGTGGGGAGGACCCCTACAGGATTATATAAAATCTTGTTCTGTTAAAGAGTCACATACTTACCCTATTCATTTCAAGTAGGAATGTCTCCATTTTATTACTAAAATGACTCTGTTGTGTCATTTATCAACTCCGCAGTGCATGAATCATTTATCATGGATTTCTATGTGGTCTGAATTTCTGTTAGAGGCTGCACCTTGTACCCTACTTTTTCAATGCTGCTTAGAGCTACTTGTGCTATTTTGAAGTTATATCTTCCTCCTGTCACACTTATTCTTTCAGAACTTCTTTTGAACAGCTTTCTGAAAGGAGCCCTGCAGAGGTGAGACTTGCTTGATATGACTATCTAATGCTGACTGTCTCTCTCCATATTTCACCTGCTATTGATGCTTCGGCTAAACCTACAATGGACAAATGGATGCATAATTCATCAGACCTAAGGGAGAGTATAGAATTATGGGAAATAATAGCTTGCACTGAAGTTTTAAGAAAATTGCTCATTAGTTGAGTTTTTCTTTGCAAGTCTAATATTTTATTTAAAAGGGAACTGATTTTAAACTGTGGACCACTGGCATAGAGTGCCCACTGTGGTCTCCAGACATGCCATTTTATATATATATATATAGGTGGTTATAGTGAGGTTTTTAACCTTTTACTTAGGTTCAGATAACTGATTTACAGTTAACTGATAACTAGAACAAACAACAAAGGAATTAAATTACACGTTCTCATGATTTATCCCCAGAACCACACGTCTTCCAGTACTTGCTCAGTACTTCCAGTACTTGCCTCAGTCTCATGGCACTGCATGATTTCTTCTGAAGCCTCTGGCTGGGAAGTAGCTGTGTCTAACTTCCAGATTCAAGCCACACAGAAGTGGCTGGAAAGTTTTGTAAGGGAAGCAAATGCTCCAGGCAAATAAACAATAAATAATAATAAAAAGCTGGTCAGTTCAGCCCAAAGCAACTCTCTGCCCAGAAACTGCATGTTCCTTTGAAAGCTAAAATATTCAGTCTTTTCATGCTAGTGGCTACCTCATGTTCAGCTGTGTCTGTTCATTAGTGTCTATGCTTGATAATTGTGACCATGCTTGCTTATACAGTTGTGGGGTTTTGGTTTTTGAAATAGTGTCTGAAATTATTGTAAAGACCTTATATTTAAACGATGTCTAAACAGAAAAGAAGAAGATCAGTCTAGGAGTTTGTCCCTTTTACTACTGAAGACTTGCCTCAGCAGATTCAAGGCTGAACAAAGTCTCTAGGGAAAGCAGGAAACCAATTAAATGGATCTTTTTCTTCTGGCAGCGCACCTCTTCCTCAGTATTGCCTACTGTTTCCCTTCATTACAGACTTTCAACATGACACTACATTTTTGCCTCCTTCTATATTACTGTGCATGGCCACTCAGCCTGCCTTCGTGCCACCAGCTTCTAGTTCTTCTTTCCTTGTTTGCCGTACAGAGGCTTCTTGCAGTCAGAATAAAGATGAGATGCTATTAAACAAACTATTTACATATGCATGTTGTTTCCTTTGATTTGGCAGCTAGTTTAAGAGTTCCAGGACTGCAGAGTTACCAGAATGATTACTTCTTGTTTAGGGATCTGGTAGTGATATTATTGGCCATTGTCATATAAAATTTTGTCAGGCTAGTCAGTATTAAGTGGCTGTCATGCACTCATCACTTCCTAGTGTTATTTAAGTCCTTTTAAAATCAGAACGAAGCAAAAGACTCTATTCTTAATTTCTTGCTAATTAATTCCTGGCTTTGTTTTTACTACATTCAATGATCACAGTATGCATGAGGCCTAAGGAAAAAATGCAGCTTCCCTTTGGATGGGACTCAATTATCTGGCTGTCTCAATGTGGTGATGCATGTGTACTGGGTAATGTTAACGCGATGTCTAATGTATTGCACTTCTCCAGCAATATGACTGCTACCACCGAAGGTGATGAGGGTGGGGGAGAAGTGAATGGATTACAACAGTGATGCATTTATATTGGGAACCAGAATTGCCATGCCATTATCAGGGTGTCTTTGAGTAAATTTCAGGATTTAACATCCATCAAGCTGCCTGACAACACTAAACCTGCATTTGTGAAATGTCTCATCAGATAGAGGCATAAATCTGAGTTATCTACATAACAAGGATATTGAGTTATGTTACACAGGAGAGGCCATAAACGTTGCTGCTCTGGAAAGCATATCTAAGAATAGAGACCTAAAATGCAACTTGTAATAAAAACAGCATTACTGTAATACAGTAGCTCTAACTTTCAGCAGAAACAGAAGGAAAGAAATAATTTTGGAACTATCCCTTCAGGCTGGCTGCTTAAGCCACACACTTATGTGACATTTTGCATTTATAAAACGTGGGTAAAATTGGAATAGCCACTTCTATCATCCTTATTCGGAGGACAACTTATTCAAGCATCTGTTAGCTTAAAAAGTACTAACTAGGGACGTACAACTCATTGAGCAGGAGATGAACAAAGCTTTGGCAGATCCCATCTACTACTAAAATTTAAAGAATTGTGCTTAGCTAAACTTAGTTTAAACTAATTCTGGCCTTATCTTGTTACCTGGGATACTTAAAAACAAACTGAAATGTCTAGCTTATTGAGCCTGATTGTTTTTCATTGTTACTACAGCAGTTCTAGTGTATATCACTTCTATACAGGAATACCATCTGGAAACTAATGGCATCTCAGCAGAATAAAATGTATCTGACAAGAGGGAATCAAGACTATCACTGCATCTTTTCCTTTGAGTTGCTCTTGTGGATTGAATAAAATACTTGTCTGTATTTAATGTGAAACATCTAAGGTTCTGCACTGGTACATAAAGCTCACATTTTCAGTAATTATGCTGAGATGATATTTCAGTTTCTAAAAAATGTATTGATTTGGTGAAAATAATTTCAATAGACTGAAGTACACTTTTAAGCCGCTCTTTGGGATATTTCAAGTCAGTCTGTCTTTAGGACTCTCTAGGATTTTGTTCAAAAACTTGAAGTGCACTGGAGTAAATTGTGATGTGAAACAGCATTGGGATGCAGCTTGTTCTACAAAAAACCTGACCAAGTATTTGCTCAAAACACTGGTGATCTGGATGTGTAATTGCTTTATTTTTGTTTAAAACTTCTGATGCATTACTTTGTATTTCACATAACATGAAAACTATTTAATGGAGTGGAAAGTGATATGACCATGCAATGATGTGGCTGCTGGCCAGTGATGCTGGAAGATCCATAAATTTTTAATGTATTTGAAAACAAAGTATAATGGGGAGTGCAGACCCTTCTGATCCCTGCTTTGTCACCTAAACTGACTGCAGGACCATTATTTGGCTCCCTAATTCTGAGTACATTAACATCTAGAGTAATTAATGCTGTGGTTTTCTGGGGCATCATCCATTTCAGTTTGTTTTGAATTAAATGTTCATGGTGTCTCGCAGACACTTATCTGAGTCAGGCTGAGAGCCCTTCAAACCTTCTAACTTCAGAAAGAAGAGGGAATGCAGTTGCTGCCAGGATTGTGTGAGCTCAGCTTCAAAAGCATGCTTAAGCCTCCCCTCCCTTTTTAAAGCCCTTCCTTGGCCTTTCATAGAGATCATGCAAATTACAAAAGAAGGAGCAGATACGAAATGAAAAGACAACCTAGACTTCCCATCACCACTGCAGGGAGATCTGAATACAGAGCTGAAACTTGAGATTAGTGTGGACTTTAAAACAAAGCGCCCAGCATATCATTGGTTGTGAGCATCCTTCATCCTATGGGAGAAAGCGGAAAAGGAAATGTGAGTCAGGAATGTTTGTCTTTCTGCATTTGTACCTGGACAAGAGGGCTTGCCCCACTTCACAGGGGACAGGAGCATAATAATTGGCACATTTCCAGTCCATCTGGAATAAAGAGGATCTAAACAGCCCAGAGATAAGCTTGGTTTTATGTGACTTTTACATTGAAAACATCTGACTTTATTAAGATTGAAGTATAATTAATTAATCTCAGGGATAAAGCCATGTCTTAGTCAAGGAGGATATGCTTTGGATAGAAATTAGCAATATTTAATTAAATAACATGAACACACATGATCATATGTATGTGTATTTGACTTCTGGGTTATTGATTACTACTTCTACGTTCTACATTTTTCTTTTAAAACTTTTACTAGGATAATAATGACTACTCTATGAAGGGACAATGGGTTTATACCATTAGACAGAATTTAATGGAGGTCTTCTCATAGTGGAGCCCAACATAACTGTGATCCAGTTTTTAGATGATGATAGGAGTGTGCAGTTTTATTTTATGGGCTGTACTTGGCTGTCTCCTGGGTGAAACCAACATACAGTGCACAAAAGATGATCCTGGAGATTGCTTAGCAGTGGCAATATAACAAGGCACTGCTTTTAATGAATGCTGCCAGCAAGTCAATGCAGGTGTTTCCTAGGGAATACCTAGCATCATCCATCCCTTCACTTTCCAGAGGATTAGAGAAAGACAGGCCCAGCAATGTGACCTGGAGGCGTATGTTTTAAGTGTCGGTGGACCAAAGCAGAATGCAGATTGCCAGTGATGTGATTAAGCACACCAAGCAGTGATCTGCCTCCTGTTCATCTCCAAGACAGCACTGGAAGTAAATCTGGTTGGACACCCCATGCATTTAGTGAAGGTGCCATAATACTTGGCTTAAGCAAGGTGAAAAACGAAGCTTAGAGTATCTCTGCTTGCAAAAAGGGGTAAACCATAGGTTTAAATGCACACTTGGATGTGCTGAGCAAGATTTATGATCTGTGCTCCTGCCCGTGCTGTTGAGTCCTGCACTTGTTACTGTTAAAAGCAGGGATTTGAGTTGCTGAGTTTTTAATCTTCTTTTATCTTATGGACATACATGAAAAAGTTGAGACTGTTTTCCTTTCATATCTTTGCAGATATTTGTGAGAGAAGAGGAAAATGGCTGTTCAGTTCACCAACAGCCTCCTCAAATTAACAGGAATCAATAGGCATATACTACCTATGATTGCAAATCTCTCAGATTATATTTGTGCACACAAGGGATTTTCAACTTTATACGGACACCAACCTTGTGTTAGTAACATCTTTTTTTAATGGAAAAAATATGTAAATATACTTTTTTCTAAATCCTTGTTGTTTGCTTCTAATATGAGCAGGGCTACTCCAGGGAAAACTGAGCAACTACATCCTTATAAGCACTTAGCTGATTTGGATTTAAGCCTAGGCTCAATACACTTTAGGAATGCCAATAACTGGTTGCCTAGCAAACACACGATTACACGTACCTGACTTCATTGTGTTAGCTGGTCTCTGAGGTGTGTGGTACATTTCCTGGCTAAGGTCATGCAAATCTGTAATGTGCTTCTGGTACTTTTTGGTGGTATCTGTGCCTTAGCTGTCTAGAAACCTTTCTTCTAAGCTTCCCAATGGAAAGCATAAGAAAAACCTTAGCAGTGTTTCCCATAAACCTCAGAGAGATCCAGACCAAGATGATGATTATATCCATAGCCCATCATGATTAGGGACAAGATGGGAAATCTAATGGTCCTTTACCATTTACTTCTGTTTGACTGAGAGATCTGTGTCTGAATTCCAACAGGGATTTTTCGTGTAGTTTTAAAAAGGATGACCTGTGTACTACTAGATCTTTTGTGAGTACAAACCTGGTATGGATCAGGAATGATCAAATGGGACCAGGTACATGATGGAGCTTCCTTCAGCTTTGTATGGGTAGTCTGCAAAGGTACTGAGGGCGTATGTTCGAATGTAAAGCATGCAAAGCTGTTCCAAACATAGAAAAGTGGAATGGGATTGCATGGGTTTTGCACTCTGCATCAACTGCCCTAATTTTGCCAATCCAATAGCAAGACCTAAAATCTGGATTTATTCTTGTCAAATTGCAGCATCCTTCTGCTGTGTTATGTCCAGAAAAGCTAAACAAACCTACTGGGTAACAGCTCCATGCCTTTTGGAGGGACTGCTCTTTCTGGTATTGAAGTAACTGGTGGTACCTCTGTAGATACGCCTTCTGTAGGTCTGTGTCTACACATTCCAGTTTACAGAGAGCATATGTGGCTGCCAGAGGTGCCCAGCAAAGCTGGTAGGAGAGGGAGAGCATTGCCAGTGCCTCTGCCACCCCCAAAGTCTGATGCATGGGACTAAATGGGAAGTGCTGAGGAATAAGTATGTTTGACTCCTTGGCAAATGGAGGGAGTCTAACAAAAATCATAGTCACTAGGAGGGCAGACAGATCTCCATTTCTGAGTGGTGTGAGCTCTAAATATTGCACCTCCAGCAGGATTTTTTTTTATTTCTCTGCTGATGACAATTAATACAGATATCTTGCATTTCATTACTGTTGCGTCCTAGTAGAGCTCAGCAAAGCCCATACAATGGTGTCATCAAGCACTGGTTTTCAAAGTAGGATTATGTAACTGTGGCATACTACTTTCTCTTATTCTAATCTGGCTGATAATAAGGCACAAGCTGAAATCAAAACCACCCCTTGTGTGAAGAAAGTAGTCCCCACAAGCCTGCTGAAAAGGGAGGAAGAGCTGTTTTGTGGCAAGAGAGCTCGACATCGCTGTTCTTGGTGATATCTTGGAGAGCTTCCTTGTCAGTTTAAATCTCTCTCTGCTGGTAAGGATCAGTTACATTCCTGATGGACAATCCCCAGGATATTCCAAGAGTTTGTAATTTAGACTTTGGGACCAGGAGCCATCTTTGTTCTGTCTGTCCTTATCTGCTGTGGAGGGATCTTGTTTGCTAGCCCATTTTTGTAACCTCATAAATGGTCACAGTCCTGGAGAGTCTGCTGAATTAGCTTCTCTTTTGAAAAAAATTGCATAACTTTAAGCGCTTCATAAAGTTCCATTAGAGTAAGAGACCCTTAACATTGCTGTGTTGAAAAGCAATAGACACAAGAACATTGTCAGCTGCTTTGATGAATCTGGACTACAGCCTTAACTTTTTTTTGCTATCCAGTAGTGTGTGCTATGCTTACTTACAGGGTTAAAACAAGCGGTGGCAGGAGTGAGGAGAAACAGCTCATCTCTCAAATGTTAGCTTGGTTAATCAGCTATTTTCCTAAACTATTGTAATTCATTAAAACCAAATGATGTTCCACTAATAAAATCTGATCCTTGCTTACATAAATTTATTCTGACACAACATTTAATAAATTGGAAGGAGAAAGTGCCAAAAAAATCTTAGTTGTGCACATCTCTGGTGTACTGATATACTTTGACACCTGCACATTTTAGTTTGCATCAAAGGTCACTTTTAAACTGGGAGGGAAAAGGAGTCTAGCATAAAGTCATCAAGTTCACTTTATTTTTTAGAACAAAAATACAACTTAATTTAAGAAATCTTTTTTAAAAAAAACCAAACCAAACAAAAACCCAAAACAAGCCATAAAGCAAAAACTCAGACTTATGTCACCTGCTTCAATCTTTTGTGTCTGAAAAAGCAACAGAAAAAGCTGTTTGAGGAAAGATTCTTCTATAGAGAAGCAACACATGGGAATTGCTGTAGCCTACCTGACCCCAAAATTGTTACCCTGGTTGTGTCTTTAGTTGATAACTGGTGATCAAAACACCCTATAATAGCCACAGTTGGGTGAAGTGTCTCTGCATCCTGTGCTGTCATCTTTTGTAGCCTATCTAAAGGCTAGAAATGCAAAGGCTTTGGGTCCACCATAAAGGAAATGAGTTATGTTTTTTCATTAATAAGTATTAGGTTTATGGTGCTAAGGAAGCAAGTGGGTTCATGTGGCCCTAGCTTGGTTTTACTCAGTCTAATAAAAGACAGTGAAATATTGACTCTGTACATGGCATCATGGCAGTGGCAGTTCTGGTTTGTTTATTAGCAGCGATGAAACTTCATTAAGGAGAGACTTGGAAGCTTTTACCTGAACCCACAGAAGTCTCCTCCACTTAAAATAACCCTTGGTGAATGCCAGCTGAGATTAGTGCCTGGTGAAAGAGAGACGTACTAAAGATTCTGTAAAGAGGTCTCCTGTAGCTTAGGAGAAGACTCTCAACTGGGGAAGGTCTGAAACAGGATCAAAGCTAAACAGAAAAGCAGAGTTTCGTGTTGCTGAAGCACTCATATTTTAAAAAATATCAATTTAAACTCATTTCATTGTATAGTCAATTGATTCATCGAATGTCGTATGAACTGGGATCCTGGTTCTGCAAACATCTCTAGCCTCTTATTAATTATAAATTCATGCTGATGTTGGAAGGCAATGCAGTATGTTATGTTTGCAGAATGGCCTGAAATCAGCCTCTTTGAAAAAGACAGGGAGTATAAAAAGAAAATTCAAAAAATATGTTTAAGATATTCTGTAAACAGTTGTTGCTCTTAATTGGCAAGGCTTGGGAGATAATCCTGAATAATGTGTTAGGGTAGATTAATTTATTTCTCTGAGGGAAGAGAATTTGAAAAAATATTTGGAAAGAAATTGAGACAACAGTATGAGGCTGCATATATGTGAAATGATATCTAATGGTAATATTTTTACCAAAGAAAAGGATAAAGCTTCTATCCTATTAATAATTTCAACAGGACTAAACCCTTTAGCAGGTCAAGAAAAAGTCCTGATCCTGTGAGAGTTTCTAGAAGTTTTGGCATTGGATAGCTTAAGCTGAGAAGTGCTCTGTGGTAAACACAGGACCAAATTATAGGCTCTGTTACCCTTAATTTCTGTTTATACATGGGAAATTGTGTACAGCTCTCTATATGTAGTCACTTTAAGCCCTCAAAACTTGCTTTATTTTTTCCCCTCATCCCTAATGGTTAATCAGAAGTGCTACATATAATCAAGAAACATTATTTTTCTTAAGCAAAATAAATATCATGTTCAGGAAAGAAATTGGATTTAATTTTCCTCACTGGTTATCCAGGAAGATATCAAGGGCAGATCTATCTTGTCAGCTCCCTGTGTGCTTATCTCTGAAAAGACATGAGTGAAATTTGTTGTGGGGTGAACTATTTTACTGTTGCTTCTCAGATTTCATCTCTAGTCCCAAAGCATTTAACTCCGGGTTTTGTAGTCTCTGTTACATTTTAAAGCAGGGACTCGTGATAAAAAGGAGAGTGACTGTGTTCAAAGGCAGGACTATAGACAGTTTTCCACTTCCAGCAGCTGGGGACTGCAAACACAAATTTATGTTTCTGAACACAAGCTGCTTTGAGCTTCTCCTCCAGCGCTGCCATCTCATCTGATTCCTGTGTCCTGGAGCTTCCTTGTTGCCTTAGGGAGAGCTGTGAACTTCCAGTTTCTCTCCTCAGGCTTCCCCGGGAAGCTTTGGAGAACTCTGCTTCTTTCTGTGTCATAAGTCTTTGCTCATCCCAAAGCAGTAAGATTAGGCAGTAGCTGTTGGCATGGCATTGGCTTTCACTGCGCCCAGTCCTGTGACAGAATATTGGTTTACTGGGATGGAAATGATGATGAAAATGTCCTGATCTCACATTGGGGTGAGAGCACTATAGGCTACAGCTGTGCTGAGAGAAGCTGTACCCTGAGGCTCAGTCAGCAGCTCTCTGCTGCTGTTACAGCAAAGGGCTGCAACGTGGGCACCTTGGAGGAGGTGTTCCTGCCCAGTCCTACACCAGCACTGCCTCAGCTACCTGAAATCAATTTCAATCATACTTAAAAACCAGCAGTGCCTTGTTCTAGGTGTGTTTTCACCTTTGATAGATCACAATTCATAATGCTCCGAACTCTGCTTTGGTTTGTGTGATACAGCTCCACAGAGCTGCCTTGTCCAACTAATTGCCCTTTGTGGAAGGAGAGGCACTCAGAGTTTAAAATGCTGCTTCTCTGCAATAGAGCCTGATAGATGGAGACTGCTTCATGTTTCCATGCCCTGTGACCTGATGGAGTCAGCAACTCCCTGTGCCTACTGACGAAAAGCTTTCAGAGGTAGACTTTTGTCCTGCTGACATTCACCCTTGTTTCTTCAGCAAACGATTAAGTTGTTGACCTTAGCCGTCCATCCAGTCTCATCTGGTTTTGATGGGTGGTTAAACTGAGTTTGAAGTCCGTATGGAGAGTGATTTACCTTATTTTTTCCCTCTAGTTTAGGCAGTTTGTCTTTCTGAGGTGGTCTGGATTGTGCTTGCTATTAGTTTTTCATATTAAATCGTCTTATATCTATCCAGTTTAAAAAAAAAAAATGGGATCAAGAGAGTGGGAATGTTGACAGTGACTTCTGTGGAGTTAAGAGTTCACCCCTTGATATTTGATTTTCTGTGTTTGTGAAAAAATGCTGTTGCTGTTTTGGGAATAGAAAGCTAATGTAAAAGTAGAATGCAAAAATAGGAGTGCTTCAGAGCTTTCACTTATGGTACACAACTTCTGAAGTGCTGGACATAATTTAGGGGAATGTAATTCTCCAGCTAACGTTGCACCTCCTGGACATCTTACTGTCACTTCTTAAGAGACAGGAAGACATGGAACAGGAATTAATAATATAAAACTGCATGTTGAAGGAAAAGAGATTACTCTTTCCTTTGACAAGTTAGTATATGAGATCAAGATTTGTACCTTTCAGGTTTAAAGACAAAATAATTTCCTATTTCTCTCTTTGACTGCTTCAGGAAAAGACTATAACTTTTTTAGTAATTAATGCATGATTTTTTAAGTCAAACTGATGCCGTACTTCACAAATAGTTGCTTTATTTTTGCTTAACTTGAGTCAGAACACGTGCTGGTGTTTTTTCAGTATCTAAAAAAAATTGTAATTCATTTATCACAAGAGGTTGAACAGTGTTTTTGTAAGTATGATCTAAGGATCATAGTGTATAGCTGAGCATTTATGTACATGGAGATACTTGAAGTTTTGAAAGTCTCTCCATGACAGAAGAACTTTACCCTGAGGATTAGCTGATGGACAGAATTTGTGGTCTGCCACTGCAGATAGATCCAGCAATAACTGTAAATAACCTAACTGTTCAATTGTATTACACAGAACTTGAGGAATGTGGTAATTCTGATGCTTTTTCTGTGTGTTACTTCAAATGTCCATCAATGATGAGCTTTACAGGCTGTTTGATTGCCTCTTACTACACAGTAGTAGAATCTCTGGTTATACAATGCGGATGATCTTGCAGACATGACAGACATAGTAAAGGAATTTTTCTTCTTCATACTGTTATGAGATAAATAACAGCAAGATGACCCTATGACCCACTGGAATTACCAACCTCTAATTCATTGGGTATGACCTTGAAATTTGCATGCGATAGATTATTCTTGATACCTTCTAACTGACTCTTTTACAGTGAAAATACAGAAAAATAAATGATCTCAAAGACAGCAAAACTGGTTCCATTTTCCCTGGCTTCACACACAGCCTAGAGAATGGCTGCTGATTGATTAACCTTTCAAGATTATTCTTCTGCAGGGTATCCTATAGCTGTTTTGAGGTGAACAAAAACCAGAGAGCATATGTACATCTCTTTCCAGACTGCTGCAGATGGACAAAACTACAATGAAATGTGTTTTAAAGTCTCTCTTATTACACTACATGTCTTAAGTCCTCACTGCTCTTAATTTTATAGAAAGCTAAAGCTTTAAATCAAGTTGGTGGTAAGCCTCACTTTTGAGAAACTTATATAATTTGTGACCTGTATTTTATACATGCTCACGATGGTAGTGTAAGGACTTGTTTCCTTTCACATTGGGCTGGCTGAGAATGTTTGCGTGGTCTGTGACTGCATCTCAGCTGGTTCCATGCTTCAGGTAAGCTGGATTCTTACCTTCTCTCTTTGACATCTTCAGAGGTAAATGTATCTGCAGAGTTTCTGCAAGTGGCTTGATCCTTCATGAGCAGGAAAAGTCTGGCTTATTTCAGCCTTTTCCTCACTTGCTGCTTGACTCCAGAGCATAGCAACTGAAACTCAAGTCTTGTTGCATTCTGGGGGGAAATGGGATGTAAAAGGAAACTATGAAAACAAAAAATCTGGTAGAAGGGAGGATGCGAGTTTACTACTTAAAGTATGTAATAATCCTAAGAATGTCTTGTAGAACTCATATCAAGATCTTATGAGGGGAAAAAGTTTTGCTCAGAAAGCCAATAATCTGCATTAAGGCACAGTAAAGTGAAGCCATTGCTTTGTACTACCTGCTCCATTAATGTTACTGCTGTAGTGAATATGCTGCTGAAGTGACTGCAGCTTGATTTGGAGGAATTACTGAGAAACTTTGTAAGTCATAACTAAGTAATAGAGTGCAATTGTCTCACTGAAGCATAACCTTATAAAAACTGAACTGCTCTGAGCTTGGCGTATCCGTTGTGTGCTAAAGATAAGTTGGTAAATAATCAAAGTATTATGAGGCTTCTCACAGACAGCATAATATATAACACAAACAAATGCCTTTAGAAATGGCAAAGAGCAGAGAGCAGGAAGGATAATGTCTGGTATTTGTATAGATCAACCTTTCAAAGCTTCTTTGTCATTTAGAAAAAAAAAAAATCCACTGTCAGTAGACTTGCTTACATATCAATAAAGTAGCACTGAATTACAGTAGAAAAGCAGGTGCAAGAAGTAAATCCTCTTGAAGTGAGTGATGTTCAAATTGTGCATGTCCTCAGTAGCCTGTATGCTACTCTGATTCCCACCAATTTCAAATGGAGCATTCCCTGAGCAAAGACTGCCTTGACATACTGTTATTGCCCCTGTGTTCTCTTCAAGATCAAAGGTTAACAAAGGGTGAGAGATGTTCCTATAGGAGTAATCCAGTGGCTGCAGATGGGCAAGAGAATGTCCTAGCTGTAGGGAGTGGACCTCAGCAGAGAGACAGTAATTGCATAAAATGCATCTGTTTACTTCAGACTCTTCTCTATGAACCACTTGACAATGACCTACAATTTGAGAATACTATGGAACCTTTATTTCCCAAATGTTTTTGGGGGTTCAGGACAATATCTGACAGATGGTTACAGATGGCCAGTCCAGTCCGCAGGTTCTGTAGCTTCTTTGGACTCCTTTGGCCCAGCTAAGAGACAGAAGATCCCTGAACACTGGTAACTGTTCCCATGAGCTTCTCTGAGACCTCTCATGTTGCTCAAGTGCAGTTGACTGAGGCATCCCTCAGGGGTCCCAGATCCTCTCATACTTATCCCTCAAAGGTTAATCTACCTTTGATAGGTGGTAAAGAACGAAGTACATATTAAGAAAAACATTTTCTATCTAACTTGGTATAACCACTTGTAGCTTTGAAATAAACCTTTCTTCTCCAGGGTTCTGCTACAAGTATGAGAGAAGGCAGAAAAAAAATTGATTCAACTTTCAGTAATTTAAATGACTGGAGACTCTTCTAGTTTTAAGAAAGCTGAAGAGAACTTCCCTCTTGAATCGATGTCTCATGAGACCTCCCTTTCCATTCAGAGCCCTTCCCTCTAAACTATTTGTTAGCAGAACCTCATACATCCTTTCATTTGAAGCACAATATTCCTTTTCACTTGATTAAACCAGGATTTCCAACAGCTGCTGAGGGAAATACAGCTTAATTTAATCTAATGCTTAACGATGGACACCATACTAAAATTAACAGCATCTCTTCCACAGCACCTTTGGTTCTATCCTTGCTACTGTCACTTCAAGTCTTCCACCTATTAATAATGAAGTGAAAAACAGCAGCAATGGCAGGAGGCAAGGTGCTGTTTAATAAGTCATCTGGCTGCAGAGCTGAAATTCAGGCTTGAGCGTCCTTTGTGAGTTTATGAAGCACAGAAGGTCTCTGACTCTGAGTGACCAGAGCCCTAAGTCTTTACATGTTAAACACATTAAATGTTTCCAGTTAATTTCATCTGACATCAATCAAAGCTCCACTAAAATTACTCTTGGGGAAGGTGGTGGGGCGGGAGGGGAATGGCAATACTTCTAGTTGTTGTGTTAAGCAAAATCGCTGAGCACATTTGGGAAGCAGGAAGGACTTGTGTCAGAACCAGTTACCTGCTCCACTTTCATTGAGGAAAGAGTAAGAGAACAGAAAAAAAATGAAGTTTTTGACTATACTGGAACAAAAGAAGAGTTTTTCAAAACATGATTGTGGGCTTGTTTTCTAGGCAAGTTCAAAGAAAAATACCAAAGAAAAAGTTCTCCAGTGTGAAGAACTGTTAAACTGGATAAAGTTCCTCGTTCACAGACTAGATGGCAGCAAGTTCACTCATTTGGAAAACAGTTGGAGCAAGGTGCTTTGAGTTGCCAAGAGCTGTCCAGTTATTAGCTGGGCAGTACTTGTAGAAAGTAGTAATTCTTATTTGGTGAATTACCTCCTCTCAAATGAGGAAGAGATGAAGGAAGGAGAAGAAAGGATGCTTTGGGGCTTGTAAAGAGAAAGCAAGCTGTAAATTACCTTTTGATAGTCTGTCCTGTGGAGCAAATGAAACAGCTAAGCATTTAGAATAATATGAAAATGCATTTGAACTATAACATAAAAGGGGATGCAAGATTTGTCAAGTGTCCTTGTTACAAAACTAACAGTGAAAGGAGTGATGGAGTTCAGCTTTTTTTGATGAAACTGGGAGAGCTTTAATGAATTACAGCAGCATCCTCATCTGATCACCTACACCATACAGAGGATGAAGTCCTACTTTCTGCCAGTCAGTGGGGAGAAAAGTCTCCACTCTGGTCACAACTTTGAGTATTTTAATAGATTTCCCAGTTTTCTTATCCTACTGGCTTAAAGGTTCTTTGGTCTGGGAAAATCCTCCCCATCAGCTGAGTTAACCTGCTGTGATTCATCCCATGGTTCCCCCTCCATTCTTTTCCTGCACGGATGCAGTCAGACTTTGTCCCCATGCTGTTTCATCTGTTGTGGTTCCCTTCAATTTTTTAAGTCTCTCTCCCTTAAGAGAAGGGGCTCACACAAGGAGACTGGGCTACCGTGCCTGGAGAAGAAAGCACAAGCTGCAAGAAGAGGCACCAGAGGGAGAAGATGAGAGGAAGGGCCGCTCCTTACCTCATTAGGTGTCTCTTGTTCTCTTCTACTGCTCCCACAGTCACATTACTCCATTACACTCTTCTCTGCAGGTGCCAGTTCCCACTTGACTGTGCCTATATATGATCTGTTTACTGCATTCACTGGGGCTGACAGCCATCGTGTCTTGTTGGTGCCTCATAGATCATTTTTAAGTGTTAAATGAGGTATATAATTCTATTATAATTATTCCTGCCTTCCCTCATTTTTTCCCCTCTCAAATTAAAATTGCTTAACAACTTTAATCAAACTCAACCAAGCTCTTGACTAAACTAGGAAATGTTGAGAACATCTCATTGCATTTTGATTTAGTATATTTTAATGGAAAGTAGGAGGTATAGATGTTTTTGAAAAGCACGAATAAGCCCTGAGAGACTTGGCAGAATACTAACATGAGAAGGAAAGAGTTGAATGCACAATTCTATAATCCATGCATTGCCAGAAGCGATGGCCATGTGCCATAAGCCTTCATGTGCAGCCAAACTCTATCAGCTGCACTAACTGCTATAACTAATCCTATTTACTGTCATCACTGACCCTAAAAAAAAAATCCCCCAAAACCAACAAAACTCCAGCAAGCTTCAGATTATGTCTTGTCCTGTATCTTTTTGCCTTTCCAATGTGACTGTGTAGCTAAGTGCTGAGTTCTTTGCTAGGTGTACTGGAGAATTTACTTGAGAGGGAAGTATTGCCCAGTAATTCTAGAGAAAACATCAACTCACTTCTCAGTGCTGAGAGAAGAGTCCTCTGTAGAAATATGTAACATATAAGCAGAAACAACTACAAAGTGCTACTGAGCTATGAAGACTAAGCAAAACTAACCACTTTTCAACAGAACTGCTGATACTTGTGTTCCCTCTGAACAGTAAACCAATGTCACCTGAGTCAGCTCATAAATATTTCAAAAGCAGGAAACTCTGGCTGTTAAACTGAGGATATAATGCTAGGCATTTGTTTAAAAAAATAAAAAAATCCAGTGTAGATTACTCTGTTCTGAGCCACAAGTATCTAGTGTTTCCTATGGAAAATAAAGTCCTGAGCAGCTCTTAATGGCCTAGAGGTGACTACTTTTTTATCTCACAAATTCTTAGGAAGGGAGAATATTTAGTTTTGCATTGTTCAGCTAGTAGTTCAAAGCTATGTGGAGATTTAGGCTGTCTGTAGAAAGGTTTCATGTGCCTTTAGTGTGAATGGAGATCTGGTAGCTTATTCGTGGAATAAAATTTGAAGCTGTAGGTGTTGCTACTCAAAGGCAGGAACAAGCAGTAGCAGAAATCTGCACATGGGATTTGTTGATTGTTCTGGGTTCACTAGGATAGAGTTAATTTTTTTCTTAATACCTAGAATAGCTGTGTTTTGGTTTCAGCATGGGATTTGTTATGAGAAGAATGTTGAAAACATAGTAATGTTTTTAGTTGTTGCTGAAAGTCCAAGGACATCATGTTTTGCTAGTCTACAGGTACAGAGGACTAGAGGAGGAAGCGTTGTAATTAGCAAAACCCAAAATGGGCATTTGGATGTGCCAATGAAATTCCATATCATGTCATGCTCAGTATATTGGTGAGGGCTGACTGGAAAGCTGGGGATTCTTTGGGGGATTCTCTTGGGAATCGCTCAGGCTCACTCTTCTGGGATTGCAGTTTCAGTTTTGGGACTATCTCTGCTCTGGGGTCGCTAGCTGGGGACACGCTGGGCATCAGTCGGTGGGTGATGAGCGATTGCACTGTGCATTGCTCATTTCCATATTCTATTATTACTGTTAGAATTGTCATTATTTTAAGTTTTGTTTTATTTTGGTTATTAATCCATGAGTCTCCTTACCCTTCCAATTTTCTCCCCTACTCATTGTTGGGGGGGAGGTGAGAAGAGCGACTGTGTTGGGCTGTAAGCCAAAGGTCTGAAACCACCACACTGGTGAAAGAAGCACCATGCTGTGTTGATGTAGGGACAGTTACAGAGTCTGACACTGGACTCGAAACCTAAAGGGCTGGAGAACAGGTGAAACCCATTCACAGGCTGACACAGGTGAGCTTTAATGGGATCATCTGCAGGGACTGGAGTTCACCTGCCCTGGGGGATGGGTCTGTGCCCCACCCCGACTGCCCTCTTGCAAGTGGGTTTAAACCAGTCTGCAAGTGGGCAGCTGAATTCAAGGCACCTGCTTTAATTTCTGAGAGAAAAGAAGGCTTCAAGTTGTGTCCAGATACCTCAGGTGAAGTGATACCTTCAACTGCCATAAGCTAAATCTTGTCTTTTGTCTCTGAGGAGCAGCTGAGGGAACTGTGGTTGTTTATTCTGGAGAAAAAGAGGCAAAGGGGAGACCTTATCACTGTCTACAACTACCTGAAAGGAGGTTGTACAGAGGTGGATCTCTTCTCCCAATTAGCAAGGGATAGAAGAAGAGGAAATGACCTGAAGTTACACCAGGGGAGGTTTAGGTTGGATATTAGGAAAAAATTCTTCACCTAAAGGGCTGTCAAGTATTGGAACAGGCTGCCCAGGGAAGTGGTTTAAATAACACCATCCCCGGAGGTATTTAGAAGACATGTAGATATGGTGCTTAGGGACATGGTTTAGGGGTGGACTTGGCAGTGTTAAGTGTCTGGTTTGACTCAATGATCTTAAGGGTCTTTTCCAACCAAAACAATTCTGATTCTAACAGCACTCCTAAACTAGATACATCACTCTTCTGTTTGAGCCGTTATCTTCAGCGCAGATCTGTGGCAAGGGAAGCCTGCTTGGCGAGAAAGGGAGAACTTGCTCTTGTTCTAATAAAAAATTGGATGTTTTCAGGTATTTGTCTTTACTTCACAGTTTATCCTGTCTGTGTTTGGAGTGAGTGGCAGATGGGGTGACCACCCTGATGGCTCATTTGTATCCTGCAAGCTTTCAGTCTTCCCTGCCCCACTGTACGTGTCTTTAAAAATGAAAGTGTTCTTATTGCTTAGATTCAAAACCTCTTTGTTTTGTATATTGGGCCATAGTCTTTATGTGCTGATCTACTGTTCTGGCTCATCTCAGTTAAATTGCATTCTAGCTCGGCTTATTCAAAGGGAAAATGAATTCTGGCAGTTGGCACCTCTTCTGTTATTGTGATTGGTGTAAATCTGAAATTTATGTTTTGAATCTTAGCAAAACTGTTGGACTCAGTAACTACCTCATCCTATTATCCATTTAATAGAAAGTAAGTTTTCTAAGTGAAAATTTTGAAAATTTGATGACTTACCTTTTTCCTGTTTAGCTTTGTGGGGTTTTTTTCCTCTTTCTGTGTTCAGAATTGTGCAAAATAATCTACTGTTTGTGCAGCCTGTGAGTGAAACTGTTATAAGACGTGGCTATGCTCACCAAATTCTCTCTTAATAGAACTCGGAAAACGTGCAGACAGGGTTTCTGACTGCTAAATGCGCTATTGAGTCAGAAATGAAACGAGGTGAAAAACTAGAGGAAATATTAGAATATAGAAGACAGGAGTAGAAAAATAGATGGAGAGAATTACTTTAGGGGAGGTGGGAGCCTTTTTAAGTATTCTAGAAAACTGGGGGACGTAAGGGATTTTTAGCACCTTCCCTTTTTTTTATTCCCTCAGATTTGTGTGTTTGACCCTGGCAATTTTGAAGTACCAGGAACTGTGTAGACTTGTACAACTGTGTGCACAAAAGCTGTAAGTCTGAGTTAAAGCTGTGTTGATGCCTTTGTTCTGATACCAATATTTCTCTGCATGACATCTAAAGGCGTCTGATTACACAAAATAAGAACAGCTTCCACTAAGATTCTTTTACATTTATTTTAAAGATGTTCCTTAAAGAAATTGGAAACTTAATGAGATAGAAAAATTCTCCATGTATTATTTAAAACCTACTCCTCTGCCATCATAACATTTCATAATACCCATCTGTTTTGCAGTATTTAAGTTTTACTCTGAATGCAAGTAATACAAGCTGCTCTGGCACATTCATTAACCCAACGAAGAAAACAAAGACATTTTCCCAGAAATTAGCTCTGGTGTAAAAGCAAGAAAAAGAAAAGCAAAACTTACATTAAAAAAAAAAAAGTCATTCCATCAATATGCAAGCATTACACTGGCACAAGGTTTTATTAATTTATGTAGCTAAAAGATCATCCATGCATGAAATAAGCAATGCCAGCTCATCCTTATTTTCCAAAGAATCAGTGGAATGACACAATCAATTACTGGTTTTTCTTAAATAGAAAAAAATTGATAATCCCATGTTAGTGGAGGGAGTAAACAAGGAAGATCAGGATCTTTAATCTACAGCGTAATATACAATCAAGTGTTGAATGTTTAGATAATTTTAATTGGTGCACTATAAGCTTTAAATTTAGGAAGGAACAGTTTATAGCCTGCCTGTGCTTTAGAGAGTGACATACCTTGAAACTTGTAATGGGATTATTTGAAGGAACTGCTGCTGGGACACAATAAGTTACATTTTGTTCCTTAATTTGATAGTTCACTGGCTTTTGCACATTCATAAAGCATCTCAGTTCCAGATGAGTTTGACTTAAACTTGTTTCATACAGATTTACAGCTCTATGTAGAATAGAATAAATGCATTTTAGGATTCCTGCAGCACAAATACATGTAACTTAAACAGGAAAGGTTCCTGAGGTTATGAGGATCTCCCTGCTCCTTCATGACATCTTTTATCTAAGATAGAAGTGGGAAATATTTCCACGATGAAGAAAATAACCACCCTTGTATAACAAACTTTATAAATTCACAGTGTATTCTTCTTACTAAGGAAAGTATGAGCTAATGTTTTTTCAGAAGAGTAAAGCTTATGCAGACACACATTTACAAGACTGTCTACTGGACCTGAATCTTGTATTAGAGACATCACGTTATTCCTGCCATTCCTCAGACCTCCTCAGGTTGAGGACTGAGGCAGTTAATGAAGCGAGACACCGAGGTAGTGCAGTTAAGCTGTCTACAGTGCCAGGCAAGCATGTAAATGCTTGGTGTGGTGGCAGAGGGAAAGAAGGAGACTAGTATCATCCATCAACACACTTAGCATTTAAATGGTATGCTGCTTTGGAGGGATGGGGAATGGGTTTCTTAGCAGCTGCAGACCCTCTTGTGTTTCTGGCATCTGGATGCAATTCCCAGCTTTATGCATGTGGACTGCATTCTCCTCAACTTGGTGCATGTGAGACGTGTTTATTCAGGAGACACATGAATGGACACAGCAATTTGCAGGCACACACAAAGGTGATCACTTTCTGTGATTGTGCTATGTGAAAAATGAACACCAAGTTTGATAAACAACCCATAAGGCTTGTTTTCAGTTCTTATGTTTTCTCTCTCTCCCAGTTAAAATCTTATTCACATTACTCTATGAAGCCTTTTCTAAAGAAAGTATGAGATGACTAATTTCCACCGAAATTCACATCCCTGATTCTTTTACAAGATAATCCATGAACTTCCACAAATTTGATCAAGGTCAGTTGTTGTGCAGACAAATTTTAGACTGTGATTCTGTGTTGTTCTGTGATGCTGTGATACTACCCTTACAACAGAGGGAAGGGCAAGCCTTTGTGAAGTCCAAGACTGAACTTTCTAGGATAAATATTTTGCAGTGGAGGGTTTTGAAGTGGACAGCCAGCATCACAGGTCAGATGGCAGCTTCCCTTTGAGTTTGTACCTAGAAGACCACATTTTCAACCACAGTGGGTTCAAGCGTAGGTTGTGGAGTGATTCAAGGGTCCTGCACTCTTACTTCACTGAGTGGTTAATTTACATCTAGAAACCTTGGTACCCTGCCTGATGACTCACTGCTGAAGTAAACCTTTAGGCAGGGCAGTCACTCGTGTTTAAAAGTAGCTCCTAAAAACACCTCTGCTATGTTACTGGACTCTGCCAGATAGAAAGGAGAGCTGGCTGTTTTCCTTTGCAAACTATTTTTGTTCTTCTTTTCATGTTTGTAACAGGGGTCAGTCAAGTATTAAATGATAAACAATGAACCTTTGTAAATTTTACACGGGACCATGTTCTCCCAAACTTTTCGGGTTTATAAAGAAATTTCTGTCCCTTATAAGTAGACTTTCTAAACAACTTCTAGGGTATTCAAGTTACAATAAAATTACATACATCCTGTTTTTTAAAAATCATAATCTCGTATCTCTAGTCAGACATTTTGCCCAAAATCTTTTCAAAAGACACTTTTTCTCCCAGTGTGTTGTAAGGACCTTTCCTTTGGTTTAGAAATTTTTTCGCATTCAGGCAATGGTGGCAGCAGATGTGGATGCAAAGACTGTCTAATAGAATATGTATGAATGTGTGATGAATCTTTGAAAGCATCCTGTATTGATGAATTCCAATAGCAGAAAAAATATAGTCCTAGCTTTGATGCAAGAGGTCATACAGATCTTGCTTCATAATTTATAGCAAAGACTCTCAGAAGCAGAATGGCTGCAAAACAAGCATCCTCTTAGGGGAAACTTATATTTGCATATAATTGTGAACCAAAATTATTCCCTTCAGGGGAGTTGGACAGGTAAGGTTTTGGCTGTCTGGTACAACTGGGCTATGAGAGCAATGAGAGGGAAGGAGACCTTTCTCCTCCCTCAATGAGCATGGTTACCCCAGTGCAATGACAAAAATTCAGGTGATGGCAGTGGTCCGGGGTCAGGTACTCTAATGGGATGAAGAAGGGCAAAGGAAGACTGGGTACCACCCTGATCTCCACACTGTCTGGTAGCTCAGGGAGCACATGTGCTGCAGCCTACCACTAATATTATAAATTATTGCCTCACACAGAAATAATTTTACCTGAGATGATATTTCCACATGCCCAGGTGTCAGTGCCTCTGTTTGCTGACACCCAGCACGGGAGCTGCCGTAGGAGAAGGGATGAGCTGTGTGGGGGGCACCCCAAGTTACACAGGCCAACTGCGTGGTGCTGTACCTGGCTGTAGTGGTGTGGCACGGGGAGAAGCTGCTGGGCTCAGTGTACATCAAATTAGGATCAAAGTGGTTTAGTGACTTATTAGTGGCACTTAATTAACAGGTAATAAGTGAACTAAATATTCAGGATCAGTATGAGTAATACCTACATTTTGTCTGCTGTTGTGGTTTAATAAACAACTATGAATTCCTCAACACCCTCCTGTAACTAATCCTGAACAGCTCCAGCTCCCCTTACATGGTACTTGCATCCTCCTTCTCTCACAGACATGGGGTTTACAAGCACCCCCTTTTCCTGCAAGCATGGGGTTGAGCATACTCTGTGAGCTGCAGGGGCCATAGCTTTGTGTGTACCCATGCTGCTCCCTACAATCTGCTCACCCATGCAGCAGTGAGAAAACGTCTCATGAGTTTGTGCTCACACCCAAGATGAGGGTCCATCACATGAATATAATTCATTGATTCAGCATCCTGTTAAACAGTGAATCTTAATTCCTTCAGCACTCACTTTGTGACACAAATCATCCTTTGCTAACACGGCACATTTTACTATGTCTTAATTTACCAAGATTAATGTTGGAAAGTTCAACTTTGTGCAAGCCGTTAGTGAGACAAATTTTTCATTAGTTTTAGTCAACTATCAAATTATACTGAGTAATTTCATAGTGCAGCAATTATTTAAATTAAGGAGATAACCTATTCACTGATGCAGACTAAACTGATCTCAAAATTAAAAGGTCAGAGTCTCAGCTGGTATAAATCAGTGTAGTTCTTCAGAAGCCAACACAGCTGAAGTCAATGGAGCTGCACCAGTCCATGCCAGACAAGCCCGTAGCACAAGGGCTCCTCCTTGGCTGGGTCACAAGGCTCAGATGGTGGTTGGGCTTCAGCGAGTTCTGCCAGGGGCAAGCTGGAATTAAAGCAGACATCCCAGGGTGGTAGGTGGAAGGCTACAGGCCACAACTTAGTGAACATGCTCGAGCATGACAGTGGCATATTACTCTGATACAAGCTGGCAGGCAGTCCTTGCTCCTTTTTAAAGGTTCAGGGTGTTTTTCTGAAGAAGAATGATTTCAGTCCCTATCCTACTTTAACAGAGAAGGTGCTCTGCATTTCAGTGGGTCAGACCTTGTCACTGTTACTCTGTTGGGATGGCAGCTTGTTTCACAAACAGCTATATTAAAAACAGTAAAGATACTCTGGGGTTTAAACAAGTAAATAAGTGTCAACCTCATCAATCCAAACATCTGCTAAGCCCATGGGCTGGGTAACACTCGCCTCAAGTGTCAGACTCTACGGGTAGATATTAGTTGTAACTCAATACACACAGAAGGATAGATCTTTATCCCAACACCCATCTTTCGAGTCATGTTTGGATAGATATTGATTAGACATTCATGTACAGAGTCCATGTTTTGAAGAGTTTGTACAGCAGAGGGATACTCCCTCCCCCACAGCTTTTTGCTTGGTTTCTGTGAAGCTGCAAAAAAAAAAAGCAGCTTTGTTGCCTTGAGAGAGTCCAGTGCAGCACAGGGCCAGCCCTTCCCCTTTGCAGGGATCAGCTTAAACTCTGTTAGGCTGTTGGTTTCTGGTTTTGGCATTGAAAGCAAGCCCAGCAGCTCTTGATGGCTCTGAGCCTGGTGAAAATCAATTTTTCTATTGATTTTGGGGGAATTTGGACCATCTCTTTATCCTGACACTGAAAATTGATAGAATAATCTGCTTATTCTCCTTTGCTATTTTACTGTCTTGCCAGGAACATTCTCTCTGTCAAGGAAGAACCAAGAGTCTGAGTTTCAACGGCTCTCCCACTAGTTTCTTCTGGCAGAGAAGAATAGAACCCTATTAAATGCACTGAGAGCAGAGAGTTTGTGAACCTTTCTCAAATTACTGCTGACAGATTAATGTCCCCGTAATTACACTAGAATGTCTTGGAAACACAAATATTAATTAAAAGTATTGAACCAATTTAGAACAGTGTTCAATAGCGTTGAACAGAAAACCTGTAGAAATTAAACAAAATATAATAATTGAGAAAATAATCAGCATTAGTCACAGCAGATTAATTGTTAAAGATCAAAGAAGTGAATTTGACTTAGAATTTATATTATGGCTATGAAAAACTTGTTAGCATAGATCATGTATTAATTTTATGTCAGATTTTCAGTAGTGTCAGAAATATGTGCTATAGGTTATAAGGTATGTTTCAAAGCTCTATGACCCTGGTGAGTTGTTAAGAAGTCCATAAATTCAGGACATTCCATGCAGTCCATAAAAGATCAGGTACTTACACTTGTAAAATAGCAATGATGGGTGTCTTTTCTAAATACTAGGGATATTTTGTTCTCTCTTTATATTTTGTCCTGTAGCTATTTAATTTATGATGGAAAGGATCAGGAAACTATAGCTAATGGTGAAATCTCTTAATTGTAGAGAAAGGCTGATATTTAGGCCTTCTTGGCTTCCCCTCATGTTCACACACTGCCTGCTTTCCTGCTGCGCAACACCCTGAGGGCTCTCTCATTCTCTTTCTACAGGTTAAAGTCACAAGCAAATTAATGTGAATTTTTGACTTAGTGTTCAGTAATGAAGATATGTGAACACCTACTGATTGTCTTTTTCTTTCCCATACAACCTTGCTGTGCTCTATGCAACAAAAGTTGTGTGTTCTTAACTGTGTACTGAGTATGTGATGAGAAGGATGGGTGTGTGTGACAGTGAGTGAAAGCAAGGATGGCTGTCACAGGCTGGTGGTGGCTGTGGGGGAGCTGTGGCTGCTCCAGAAAAGTACACAAGCATCTGTTCTAACACTGGGACTGAAACAGGTCTTATCCCTCTTCTTAAGTATGTGTTTGAGTACTTTACTAAATTAGATTAATTAGCAGTCCTTTCATCTGCTTTTTGTTGAATGAGATAGTAAACCATGTCACAATGTCAAGATTTTAAATGTTTTTTCATTAATTTGTGTGTCCTGAACATCCTCTGTATTTTCTAA
Organism: Antrostomus carolinensis; assembly: GCF_000700745.2. Classification (NCBI taxonomy): domain Eukaryota; kingdom Metazoa; phylum Chordata; class Aves; order Caprimulgiformes; family Caprimulgidae; genus Antrostomus; species Antrostomus carolinensis. The sequence continues at coordinate 52,611 of NW_010296437.1, read as the reverse complement.
GTTTATATTTTGCATTCCGAGCCATGTATCTTCATGCTGTATCTTGTTTCGTTTGCAACAAACACACAAATTTAAGAGGAGAAAGTACTAAAAATATTCCAGCATGGCTGAAACAAATGAAATCACAGCTTGCCTTGAAAATTATCAGCAGGAGAAATAACCAGAGAAATATGTATTCCTCTTATCTGTACTACAGCTTTGATTAAGACAACGAAATAAGCAGACTTTAACATCTGTTCTATGTATATTTTAAAAGCATAATCATACTTCAAATCAGAATATCTATGTATGAATTCACATCAGATAGGTAATTAACCTTATACCTCAAAATATTTCAAATCTCCCTGTCCTTGAGTATTTACTGATGGCATATGAACTATTTACATCTTTTTTGAATAATTTATCCTGTCCTTCCATTATGCCAAATGAATTTATAATCTTGGATAATGAAGCATTCCTGAGTGAAAGTTAATATAGAGCTGCACCTCCTACTGAGTACAAGCCTGTGAAAATACTTTTTTTTTTCCACAGAACTATATAAATTCTTTAAATGTACTTATCCCAGCAAATCTAGGATCAGAAAGCTTCGTTTTACACAGCTTTTGCTGTTATAAAACAAGATAATTCCATTTATCTCAGATTTTTCACCAGCATTAAGTCAAAGAATTGAGCCCAGAATATTTAACTTGCCTAGAGACATGTGGATCTTAACTTTATTCAGTTGCATATTCTATCCCAATATTGCCTTTCATTTCATGACATTTAATTAAGAAAGGTCATTTTTCTTTTCTTCAGAGTACTTGTAAATATTAAACTGTTTCCCTTATGTATAGTTTCTTCTGCCCAAAGAGATTAACATCAGCCCAGTTAAGGTCACTTTAACTAATTTTGTGCTGAAGAAAAAAGACCAGAGCAAGCTCCCTAGAATTAAATTGTCCCACGCAAGTTTGACTTTGTGCCCGTGTTTGATGACTTATGAGTATTTAAAAACCCACATGTATTTAAAGTCCCATATGTAGGCAGTAACTTCCATACATGATAATAAGCCTCAAGACAAGCAACCCACTTCTGTAATTCGTATGTTATTGTTTGTAACAGTTTAATAAGGTTATAGGAAATAAAATACTATTAATCTTATTTTAAAAAAAATAAATTCCTAGAATAGGATGTAGATGCAAGTATTTTCTCTTTATTGTATGTGTGCCAGTAGGAATGGATTCTCGATGTGAGCTGGTGATAGGGTTTCTAAGCCATGAAAGCAGATCTCTTTCTTCCTCTGTCTTTCCTGAATGGAAGTTCCCTTCAGCAATTTATTAGCCTCTTTGACAGTTCTCTTTGTCCTTGACCTTGATTTTGTTAGGTATGTGGTGTTCTCCTCCTCCTCTTTCTTTTTCCAAGTAAAGAAGGTGTTTGCTTTTTATACACATACATATATATTTGTCATTTACAGTCTCCTTCCCTTTGGCATCAAGTTTCCTTTGCTGAAGCACATTCTGTAGGTAAGGTACCAAGATGCTCCATGCTGATAGAAGCTCAATCTGCTCCTTTATTCCTATGGGCATTGCAGGAAACGAATGCTGATGTGACATAGAGAAAATTTGTCAGTGCCTTTCACCATCCCTTTCTGGAGCCTTTAAGTTTTCCAACAGTGTTTTTGTATAAAAGCAGTCTCTGAGAAAATGAAAAAGTGTCA